>NW_027459165.1:0-134442 GCF_050624435.1 Tenrec ecaudatus | reverse complement strand
TGATGGGCAGGCTTCAGTGGAACCTCGAGCCCTGTGGTGCTCAACCTTCCTTTAATACAATTCCTCATGTTGTGGTGATCCCCAACCATAAAATCATTTTCCTTGCTACTTCATAACTGTAATGTTGCTACTGCCATGAATCAGGTGACTCGTGTTAAAAGGTCGCTGGACCCCAAAAGGGGTCACAACCCACAGATTGAGAACCAATGCTCTAGCCTAAGGCAGACTAGGAAGAAAGACCTGGTGATCTACTTCCAAATATTAACAAATGAAAGCCTTATGGGTCACAACAAAATATGGTCCTATAGAGTGCTGGAAGATGAGCCACTGACCTGCAAACACAGCTACAAAAATAGACTCAAACACACCAACAAAGGCCTGCTGAACTCCAAAGCCCTAACAAACCCACTGCCCTCAAGTCCATGCCAACTCATAGCGGCCGTATAGGACAGGGGCGAACTGTGTATTAGTCTGGGTATGCTAGAGGAAAATCGAGGGAGACGCATGTGTATGAGAGAGAGTTGGTGGTTTTTAAAAATCATTTCCCTATTATTTAATCATTATATTAGGGATTCATACAACTCTTATCACAATCCATCCATCCATCCATTATAAGGCACATTTATACATTCATTGCCCTCATCATTGTCAAAACATTTGCTCTCCACATAAGCCCCTGGCACCTGCTCCTCATTTTTCTCCTCCCTTCCTACTCCCCCCTCCTTATGAACCCTTGATAATTTTATTGGGGGCTCATACAACTCTTATCACAGTCATTCCATCCATCCATCCATCCATCCATCATCCATCCACCCATTGTGTGTCAAGTACATTTGTACATGTGTTGCCCTCATCCTTCTCAAAATATTTGCTTTCTACTTGAGCCCTTCGTATCAGCTCCTCATTTCCCCACTACCATTCTCCTCCCCCTCCCTCATAAATCCTTGGTAATATATAAATTATTTTGTCATATCTTACAGGTCAAACATCTCACTTCCCCCACTTTTCTGTTGTCTGTCCCCCAGGGCAGAGATTTTATGTAGATCCTTGTAATCGATTCACCCTTTCTACCCCACCTTCCCTCCACCCTCCTGGTATTGCCACTCTCACCACTGGTCCTGAAGGGATCATCTGTCGTGGATTCCCTGTGTTTCCAGCTCCTCTCTGTACCAGAGTACATGTTCTGGTCTAATTCTACCTTATAAATCCAGAGAGAGAGTTTTATATCAAACAGTAATTGTACATTAAGCAAACGTCCCAGCCCAGTGCACATCAAATCCATAAGTCTGATATTAGCCCATATGTCTGATACCAATCTATAAATTCCTTTTCAGACCCATAAAACATGTGCAGTGATGCTGAATGCAGGATAATCACAGGCCAATGGGTGGAAAGTCTTGTGGATCCAGTGGCATTGTAAGCATCTCAGTGCTGGCAGCGATCTCTCTGAGGCTTCTTTGGCTTCAGAGGTCTGGTCGCATCCATTTGGCTTGCCTTCTGCAATGTCTCCCAAGGAGTAGCAGAGAGAGAGAGAGAGAGAGAGAGAGAGAGAGAGAGAGAGAGAGAGAGAGAGAGAGGTGTCTTCCACCTCCAAGGAGGAAGTACCAGATTTCTCAGAGTTCTCAGAAGGAGGCTATGCCCACATAAAAATCTCACTGACTTTCTCCAGATTGGCAGCCTAAACTCCACGCCTACACTCCTAATCCTTAACTTGACACAAGATTAGGTGACTACCACAGGCTCCTAATCCATAACAAGCCCATTTATTTTTTCCCTGCATACCGACACCAATCCAATACCCAAAGCTTTACCCAATGGGTGGAGATCTACTTCTAAAACATGAATATAGAAAAATCGCTTTTGCTTGAAGGCTCTCAAGGAAATGCTCACTGAAAACTCCATTCCTATTATCTCACCTCCCCCAAATTAGTCTTCTTCTGGGCTTTCAGTCACACCAAGATCTCTCCTGCCCCAAGGCCTTTACATGCACTGTCACCTCTTCCAAGCCCTGAAGTGCCAAGTTCAAAGTTCCAGTTAATCTCCCTGATCCTGAATTTTAAGAACTGTGTGTGTGGGAGGGAAGGGGTTGGGCTGTTTGTTGAACTGCTGGGTTTTGGAGCCATTTGTCATGCAACCTCATTTTGTCAATGACTGGTTAATTAATGCAGCATTCATTTGCCCTTCTTCCACTCACAGCACATGGCTTGTATCTTTGGGATCACTCTTCCACCATGCTCCATCTCCATGCTTCTGCTGGCATTGACCCAATCTGCCAGCTCCAGGCCTGGCTAGTCAGGGCATGACTTTCCTCTGTCCAAAGGGACTGGGTCAGACTCAGTATGAGACTCATGCTAGGTTAATGATATCTAACCCTAAAAAATGCCCCAGAAACAATTGCCCCATTGCCAATGAGTCCATTTTGAATCATAGAAGGTCCCTGTGGGGTTTCTCAGACTGTAAATATTTATGTGAGCAGAAAGTTCCATCTTTTTCCCTATGAGGTAGCTGGTAGGGTAGCACTGCCAACCTTGCAGTTAGCAATCCAATGCTTACCTGATAGTACCACCAATGATTAGAAAGGAAAAGAGCCTCTCTCTAATAGAATTCCTGAGCTTCTAGATAAAACTACAGCTGTCATCAGGAAGCCTGCGTGAAACTCAAAAGGAAACAGCTCTGAAAGGAAAAGGTTCAAACTCTGATGGTCTCAACTGAGTGCCAGAACCCAGCTATTCCTGATGCTCTGTCTCCAGACTTACAAACTCCATAAACCTACCCATTAATTCCTTCTCCTGCTCCTTCCCTTCTCACGCCCCAAGGTACTTTGACTTAGCTTTGAAGGCACTCACAACTTCACGGGTTCTGCCTTGCACAGGTGTCTGCTTGCTTCCAGTTCAGTCCTGACATTGTCCCTATCTTTAGCCATGTTAGGCTTCCGTCCTAGAGCTTTCCTTTGCTTGTCTCCCTATTGCTCTTGTCCTATGAAGTCTGTGGCTTTATCTTTAAGTCTAAGTCCTGCCCTTTCGTTTTCGTAGAAATCTGTCTCTGTATCTTGGCTCATGGCAGGTTGTGTCCTTCAAAGATGACTGTCCTAATGTTGCACATCGCACATTCTCTTGTTACAAGATGAATTTGTGTTCATTTTTCCAGAAACAGGGCCTGCTTTCCCTCTTTCTTGCATCTTGGCAGGCCTTTGACTATGGCAGAAGTGTTGCTCTGTGACTTCCACCTGGTCGTATTGGGTTGTTCACCATTGGGACCCTGTCAGGATGTTGCAAGGAAGACCAAGCCAAATGAAAATGTCACATATAGGGTTCTTCTTGAGCTCCAACCAATAGAAGTATCAGTCGTGTGAGGGAGTGAGTCTTAAGAGAGCTGCAGCCTCTGTCCTTTGAGCTACCCCAGCTAATGCTTGATGAAGCCAAAACTAGTGTCCTCACTGAGCTCTGCCCAGATTGCAGATTTGTGAGCAAAATTGATATTATCATTACTTTAAGATGTTATTTGTGGGGATACTTTCTGTTAGCAGCAGATTATCAGAACACTGCCTAATCAGACTGCATTGCCAGTTTTACTCTCTCTCTCTCCATATATAGATATAGATATCCTCCACTCATCTGTCAGTTGGTTGTACTATAATGGTTTGTGTATTGTTATGGTGCTGGAAGCTCTGTTCCCAGAATTTCAAATACCAGCAGGATTGCCCATGGTGGACAGGTTTCAGTGAAGCTTCTAGACTAAGACAGACAAGGAAGAGGGGCCTGCTAGTCCACTTCCAAAAATTACTGAAAGAAAACCTTATGGATCACAAGAGAACACTGACTGACTAATGTGTTTTGGACACACTATCAGGGGACAATTGCTAGAGGAAGACATCATATTTGATGAAATAGAGGGACATGGAAGATCCTTATTGAGGCACATTGACCTAATCGCTGCAACAATGGACTTCAACATTCAGGAATGTGTGACGATGGTGCAAGGTCAGACAGCACTCCATTCCATTTCATATAAGGTCTCCGTGGATCACAGTAGACTTGATGGCACTCTCTATATGTTTGTCTTCAGTGACTTCCCAGAGGGCTGCTCTGCCTGGCAGCCTCTATTCTTCATGCTTCCAAATGGGGAGCACAACAGGTCCATAGTCACTGATATTCCCCTCAATCCCCAGGTCAAGTAAGGAGGCATGAAACTAACTATGTTGTTCTCTTTGCCTTGTCTCTCTTCCTTTTCCCCTCCTCCAACAGGGCTAGAGGGGGTAAATACTTACCTTGCAGTCTAGAAGAGAATTTCTTCCACACCAAAATCTTCTCCTTCCTCAAAAGGCACATACATGCTTTTCTCCTTGTTTTGAATTAAAATGGCAGATGGGATGGTAGGAAAGAAAATGAACTAGTCTAACAGAATGGCCAAACAGATTTACCTTCCACATAAGAATGCAAATAACTCCTCAATCTTGTTATAGAGTCATGATATGATGAGCTCCATCAAAGCAGAGTAGAACACCACGGAGGTCAGACCAGAAATACCATATTGAGTTGATTTTGTGTGAGAGATTCTAGTTGCTAATTATACTATTCATAACAGACAGATGGCAGGTATAGAAGCCCAGACTTAAAATGTCTTTATCTAATTGCCTGCCTAAATATATATTTGCAATATGGTCCTCAAAGGGAATACTTTCTTTACCTTAAATTCCATTTCTTTTTCCCCTTTTTTATGTAATTTTATTGAAGTATCATTGATGTACAATAACCATAGTGTGTTTTGCTCTTTGAGGTTTTTAAAAAGAATCATTTTATTGGGGGCTCCTACAACTCTTATCACAATCTATACATACATCCACTGCGTACATTTGTTGCCATCATCATTCTCAAAACATTTGCTTTCAACTTGAGCCCTTGGTAGTAGCTCCTCATTTCCCCTCCTTCCCCCTTCCCCTCCCTCATGGACCCTTGATAATTTATAAATTATTATTCTGTCCTATCTTACACTGTCCGACATCTACCTTCACCCACTTTTTTGTTGTCCCTCCCTCATGGAGGAGGTTATATGTAGATCCTTGTAATCAGATCCCTCTTTCTACCCCACCTTTCCTCCATCCTCCTGTTATTGCTACTCTCAGCACTGGTCCTGAAGGGTTCATCTGTCCTGGTTTCCCTGTGTTTCCAGTTCCTATATGGACCAGTGTATATTCTCTGGTCTAGCCAGGTTTGTAAGGTAGAATTGGCATCATGATAGTGGGCGCGGTAGCATTTAGGAATGAGAGGAAAGTTATATGTTTCATCGTTGCTACACTGCATCCTGACTGGCTCATCTCCTCCCAGAGACCCTTCTGTAAGGGGTTGTCCAGTTGCCTACAGATAGATCTTGGATCCCCTAACTGTACCCCGCCTCATTCACAATGATATGATTTTTTTGTTCTTTGATGCCTGATACCTGATCCCTTCTACATCTTGTGATCACACAGGCTGGTGTGCTTCTTTCATGTGTGCTTTATTGCTTCTAAGCTAGATGGCCACTTGTGAACCTTCTAGTTTTTAAAACCCTAGACTCTTTATCTTTTGATAGCTAGGCTCCATAAGCTTTCTTCACCTCATTTGTTTATACACCCACTTTTTGTCTTGAGTGATTGTGTCGGGAAGGTGACCATCATGGAATACCAGTTCCTTAAATTCCATATCTATAGGCTTAAGTCTTACCCACAGGAAACCTATTTTTATTTTATCCCTGGAACAAAGTCTTGCAATAATTTTCTCTTTTTGGGTAAGTCCATCCTCAATCACTTATCCTTTAACATTTACAAGAATTTATCTGTAACCAACCCCATTTACATAGTCTCATTCATGCTATTTCCACAATAATTGCTAATAACCCTATTTTTTAGAATCGGCAGAAAGCATCAGCATCAATATCCCATTGCCACTGAGTTGATTTCAACTCATGGGTACCCTATAGGACAGAATAGTATTGCCTCATAGGTTTCCAAGGCTGACAAAAAATCTCTATTGTGAGTTGGGTGAAGGTTTACAGAATACATCCGTTTTCCATTTGACGGTTCACACATATTTTGCTTCATGATATTGACTGCAATCTGCTCAACGTAATATCACTTATCGCACTTCCTCCTTGTATTTCCTGTTTCCATTCCCCCTTCTTTCCTGACCCTTCTGAACTTTATCTTTGAATAAATTATATCCTTTTGATTCAAATAGTTGATTAGTGTTACTTTTTACCTTATAGATCTACCTATTGTTTGGCTGAAGATTGAGCCAAGGGAGTGAGTTCAGTTCCAGATCTGAAGGTGCCTAAGGACAACAGTCTTGTGGGTTCCAAGAATCTCTCTCTAAGCAATACCACTGAACATTTAAAATAAGTTTAAACTTTGTTGCACATATTTCTCCTATTCTATCCCAAAATTCCAAAGCAAACTCATTATCATTGTGTTGAAGCTGACTCATAGAGACCCTACAAGATAGAATAGAACTTCACCCTTTGATTTTCCAAGGCTTAAATCTTTACCAGAGCAGACAAACTCATATTTCTCACATGGACCAACTGATAGGTTAGAACCACTTTCTTTGCGGTTAGGAGATCAATGAGGAGTCCACTCTGCCATTAGAGCTCGTTAAGAATGCGATCCAGGATCCCCTAATGCTATCCCTCTCAGATCAGTTGGTAGTGGTAATAAATGTAAATCTTAAGGAGGTCAGACTGCCACATCGTAACTCTTCCTTGGGGAAGATGGTGGGTTTGAACTGCTGATTGATTAGCCCTTAAGTGCTTAATTACTGCCTCACCAGGGTTCTCCTTAACATCAGAACAGTGGACACTTATTGGTTTATCTTACTGGTCTCTGTTCCCTAAAAATTGCACTTCATCCACAGGGTTTTCTTCCACAACACACAGCTGCTAGTGTTTTTGGTTTGTTTTTCCACATGTCTTCACCTTCCTGGTCAAAGCTGATTTGTCCAGGGCTAAACACACAATGAAAACATAGCCATATTTGCACACTACAAAATTTGAAGTGAGACAGCAAGCTATTTGTTGAGTTTTTTGAATGACTGAAGTCTAAAAGGAAGTGTTATGATACAGGAAACAGTGAGTTTTGATGTCCAGGATCTATGCTGGGGACCCAGTTGGCACTCCGAGTGACTATTCAAAGGGATGGTATGAATTCTCCTCTTCCATGACCTACACATATAATAGATATAACCACTAAGTCCATGATTTGACAAATGTCTTGTGTGATTGAGTTTGGGTTCCCCATAGGATTAGATCCTGAGACAAAGGTTTTAATTAAGCCATTTTCTGGGGAGATATCAATAAGGAAATGGGAAATAGAAAAGGGAAAGAAGGCAGCCAATGAAAAGTACATTATCAAACAATTTAAAATTGTGAGCAACTGAAGGTTAATCTTACTGGAGACACTGTAGAAAATCCACTAGTTATTCTGCCCAGAATGTGAGGGAGTGTGGCTATTTGTCCAACAACTCCTATGGGTCATTGGTTAAGGGTTACTCCAGGAAGCAAGAATTAACTCCACAACCTCCTAAGCCATGCATGCTCAGGTACAGTGGTCTACAGAAACTAGAGAAAGCAAGAAGAGAGATGTGCTGGCCATTCGGAATTAGGCTAGCATGCCAAGTTGTCAGACATGTCAGGTTCTTGAACTATCATAACTTGAAAGTCATCATGATCCTGTGAGATATACCACTGGTATTTCAAACACAAGCATAGTTACCCGTGGTGGAAAATTTTCAGAAAAGCTTACAAGCTAAATAGACTAGAAAGAATAACCTGCCAATCTACATCTGAAAAAAATAGTGGTGTTTGTGGAGCACATTGATAGCAGTGGAATATTGTTTCATATAGTGCAGGATGATGAACCCCTCAAGTTGGAAGACACTCAAAATATAATTGGGGAAGAGCTGTCTCCTCAAAGTAGAGTTGACCTTAGTGATATAAAGTTTTCAGGACCTATATTTGTTGATGTGGCAATGACTCAAAATGAGAAGAAACAGCAGTACTGCAATAACCACTAATAAGAAGATGGGATGCATGAAATATAGATCTAGAAAAATTGGAAGCCATGAAAAAATGGAACACATAAAGATCAAACACTCTAGGTGTTATTGAACTGAAATAGACTGGTATTGGCCATTTTGAATGTCACAATAATATGGTTTACATACCAGAGTAACAAATTTGAAAGGAATGGATGACTTTCATGTTAAAAAAGAGAATGTTTCAACATCGATTCCAATGTTCACCATTGTTAGGTGTAGGATATATTACACCTACAAGGATGAATAATTAATAAAGTTATTATTCAAATTTACACACCAACCACTAATGCTAACAATAAAGCCATTGAGGATTTTTACCAACCTTTTCAGTCTGAAATTGATGAAACATGCAATCAAGATTACTGATGACTTGAATGCAAAAATTGGAAACTAAGGAGGAGGATCACTAGTTAGAAAATATGGCCATGGGGATGGAAGCCACATGGGAGATCTCATGATAGAATTTTCCAATAAGGATGGCTTATTGATTGAACATTTATTTTTCAGGGATGTAAACAGTAACCATAGACATGGATTATGTATATTGGATAGAAATACACAGGAATTAAATCAACTATATCTGTTGAAATAATCTACTATACATACTCGAGTATAACCCAAGGCAACTAATTTTACCCCCCCAAAGCTGGGGTGCTTTTTCAGCATAAAAAATGTGCTGAAAAATCTCGGCTTATACTCAAGTATTTACGGTATAAAGAAGTTCAATATCATCAGTCACGAGACTGGAGACGAACTGTGGAACAAACCATCAATGGCAAATTCAACTCGAATTCCAACAAAATTAAAACAAGTCCCCAAGAGTCAAAGTATGAATTTGAGTATATCTCATCTAAATTAGAGGATACTTCAAGAAGAAAGTTGACACATTGAACACAAATCACCTGAGATGATACGAGTTCTGCAATAATATCAAGAACATCATAAATAAAGAAATTCAAAGATAATTAAAAAGATAGAAACTAAAGAAAAGACAAAACGGATGTCACCTTGAATGTGGAGTAGCTGAAGCCAATGAAAGAAATGATGAAGTACGAAAAAGAGAGAAATATAGAAATAATTGATGAAGTAAAGACGCTGAATAAAGAAGCTGAACATAAAATTTCAAAGGGGAATTAAAAAAGATGGAATAAAGAATTATATTAAAAGGTGCAAAGACCTGGAATTAGGACAGCAAAAATGAAAAGCGTGTGCATTTCACTAGCTGAAAAAATTGAAGAGAAATTCAAAATACAGAATTACACAGATAGCATCAAAAGAAGATGAAAGGGATTCACTGACCACATGAAGCCCAGGCTCCACAGCGCTGAGTCCAGAAGACCAAGGTAGCATAGGGTTCTCACTGCAGATTGCTCTGAAAGTGCTCACAGTAGTAGGCCCTGGATCAACTGGGGAAAATGTAGAACTCAAAATAAGAAGACTAACCTTAGGATATGATAGGCACTAGTGGAATTCCCATTTGACACCTGACCTCACCTCCATGGCTCAACTTTCAGCCCCCAAATAGGAGACCTATACTGTCAACGATGTACAATTCAGAGCCCAGCATTTGTCAGGGAGTTACTCAGAAGGCAGGAAGGCATGGGAACGAAAGACCAATGGAAA
Organism: Tenrec ecaudatus; assembly: GCF_050624435.1. Classification (NCBI taxonomy): domain Eukaryota; kingdom Metazoa; phylum Chordata; class Mammalia; order Afrosoricida; family Tenrecidae; genus Tenrec; species Tenrec ecaudatus. Next base: position 124,753 of record NW_027459165.1, on the reverse strand, counting down.
CGGCAAACAAAGGGAGGGAATAGGAAAAGTAGTATTGCATTGTAGGTATTGCAATCAATATCATAAAACATAGCATGAATTGTAAAGAAAATCAATTTACTCTGTAGATTTTCCCTCACATCACAATCAAAACAGTGTAAAAAGAAAATAAGTCATATGAACGAGTACACTGGTAGATCTTGCTGTAGACCAATTTCCAGTGTTAAAAGATGTCACTTTGAGGAATAAGGCACAGCTGAGCCCTAGTGGTATAGTGGTTACAAACATAATGCGTCAGAACCAACCCGGTTGGGTTGCTCAACACAAGATCAGCAGTTCTACTCCCATACAAAGTTCCAGTATTGGAAACCCACAGGGATATCTCTCCCCTGTCCTATAGAGTTGCTAAGGGTTGGAATCAACTTGATGGCAGTGAACTGGATGTAATCCAGGCTGACTAGAGACACAAATCAAGTGACACTCATATATGTGCAATAAATAGTTTTTAATCAAGAAGTCATTATAGTATTTCTATTTCAAGGAAATATCCCAGGCCAGTCCAACTCAAGTCCATAAGTCCAACACTAGCCCATAAGTTCCTTTCCAACTTACGCAGTTACATGCAATGATGCAGAAGGCAGGGATGTCAAAGGCCAGTGATTGCAATGTCGTGTGGACCCAAGGTCGATGGAAGCATGGCAAGACTCTGGCAGCTCTCAACGTGGGCAGGAAGCAGTCAGGTGAATGCAAAAAGAAGGGGAGGTTCCCAGGGCCCTCCTTATGAGAAGGCCATGGCCACAAAGAGGCACCATCAGACTATGGTGTGATTGACAGATTGGATACCAACCTTACACTTTTACATATCTTCAAACTGACATAAAATTATATAACTATCATACTATGGCATTTTCAATCACCTCATATGTACTTGAAAATGGACAATAATTATGAAAGATAAAATAAAAGTTGATGTCTTTGAATTATGATGCTGGTGAAGAATATTGAATATTCCATGGACTTTCAGAAGAAGGAACAAATCTTTCTTGGCGGAAGTAGAGCCAGAATGCTTCCTAGACGTGAGAATGGCAAGACTTCATATCACATACTTTGGACATGTTAACAGCTGAGCATAGTCCCTAGAGAAGGATATCATACTTGGTAAAGTGGAGTGGTGAAAAAAAGAAGAAGGTCCTCAATGGGATGAATTGGCATACTGGCTGCAAAAATGGTCTCCAACATTAACTGTGAGGAAACAGGCTGTGGGTGCTATGAGTTAGAGCCAAATTAACAGTGTCTAACAATGACAACTCCCCTCCCGTGCCCCATCTGTCAATTTGCTGCACTGTGGTAGCTTGTGCTTTGCTGTGATGCTGGGAGTTAGTCCACTAGTACTTCAAATACCAGGCAGGATCACCCACGGTGAACAGATTTCAACACAGCTTCCAGACTAAGAACTGACAGGACGACAAAACAATCAGTCCACTTCTGAGGGATTCACCATTGAAAACTTTATGCATAGCAGTAAAATATTGTCTGATATAATGCCAGAAAATGAGCCCCTCAGATTGCAAAACAATCAAAATATCACCGAGAAAGAGAGCTTCCTCAAAGTAGAGTCCACCTTAATGATAACTCAAAACCTCACAACAGGAGCTGTAGATAACATCATAATAAATGGAGAAAATATTGAAGTTATCAAGGATTTCGTCTTGCTTAGATTCACAACTAATGCTCATGGAAACAACAATCTAAAAACCAAATAACATATTGCATTAGGCAAATCTACTGCACATAACCACGTTAAAGTACTGAAGATCAAGAATTTCACTTAGGATTACGTTGCGCCTGGCCCAAGGCATGGCATTTTCCGCCACACCTTATGCATGTGAAATTTGAACATTGAATGAGAACGACTGAAGGAGAACTGGTGCATTTGAATTAAGGTACTGACAAAAAATACTGAAAGTACCATGGGTGGAGAGAAGAACAAACAAATCTGTCTGAGAAGAAGTGCAGCTAAATGTTCCTTGGCAGATAGGATGGCGAGACTTCATCTCATGTACTTTGCAGATGTTATCAGGACAGACCAGTCCCTGGAGGACATCATACACATTACAGTGGAGGGGTTGCAAAAAGAGGAAGACACCCGATCAAATGGATCGAGACAATTCCTACAACAATGGACTCAAACATAACAAAATTTTTGAGTATGGGGCAGGACCAGGCAATGTTTCATTCTGTTGTGTAGGCATTATTATGAGACAGAACTGACTTGAAGGCATCTAGCAACAAAGTGTACTAAAGCTTCTGGCACCTTCATTTGCTAATGGATTATAATTCAAAATGAGAAAAATCATTGCAACCATTCATTAATAATCAGAACATGAGACGTGCAAAATAAGAATCTAGGAAAATTGGAAATCATAAAAAAACGGAATCTGACCTATAAAGATCAATATCCTAGGCATTGGTGAGTTGAAATAGTCCCTTTGAATCTTAAAATGATAAGAATGACTATGCTGACAATGACAAATTCAAAAGAATGTCTCTTTCATCCTCAAAAAGAGCATTTTTAGATCTATCTTGAAGTGCAATGCTGCCTGTGACAGAATAATATCTATCTTCATACACAAGGAAGGCCGGTTAATAGAACCATTATTCAAATTTTCTCACAAACCACTAAAGCCAATGAAGAATTGTACCAACTTCTTTAGTCTGAAATTGACCACACATGTACTGAAAATGCATTAATAATTGCTGACAATTGGAATGCACACATGGAAACAAAAAGGAAGGAAGAGTAATTAGAAACTATGGCTTTGGGGATCGAAAAGAAGCTGAAGACTGCATGAAAGAATTCTGCAAGAGCAATAACTTCCTCATTGCAAACACCTTTATTCAACAACAGGAGCGGCATATATACATGTGGAAAACACAGGAATGGAATTGATTAAATCTGTGGGAAGACATTATAGAGAAGCTCAATATCATTGAGACAAAACAAGACCGGGGGCCAACTATGTAAAAGACTATCAATTACTAATATGCAAGTTCAAGTCAAACCTGAAGAAAATTAAAATAAGAACGCAAAAGAGCCCAAATACAGCCTATATTATATCTGTGGTCGGCTGGGGTTTCTAGAGAAACAAACCAGTGATACTGATACATGTAGAAGAAGGAAATTTATATCAATAAAGAATTTTACATTAAGAAGTCCACACAACAAGAAACCCCAGTCCAACTCCAGCCCATAAATCAGATGCAAACTAGAGGCCCTTCCAGACTCCTGAAGCTGTTGGAGGAATAGCCCAAGAAACAGGAAAACCACAGGTTGGTGGAGGCAGAGTTGGGAGAATCCAAAGTCAACAGGCAGTTGGCAGGCCACAGACAGCTCTTAGGGTCAGCAGGTCTCATGGTGATTGCCATCCCAAGAAGCCAGACGTAGGGTCCAGGGTCATTTCATCAGGAAGAAAAAGAGTGAGCCCATTCTCCACAGTCTACTTATAGCTATGAAATAAGTCATACCTCCAAGGAGAGTGTGACCTGCACCTTCTGAAGATCCTGGTCAAGCTAAATTGACACCAAACCTTACTATCACAATATCTCACCTGAATTTAGAGCCTATCTCAAGAATGGTTCGGACATATTGAACATTAATGATCAGCTACCAGAAGACTTGTGAAATAGCATCAAGGTCATCAATCTTTTTTTTTTTGTCATGTCACCTGTGGCTATTTATTTATTTATCATAAATCATTTTATTGGGGGCTCCTCAAAAAGATCATTAATAATACAGGAAAGAAAGAAAATACTACAGTGGATATCAGAGGAGACTGTGAAACTTGCTCTTGAACCTAAAGCAGTTAAAGCAAATGGAAGAAATGATGAAATAAAAGAGTTGAACAGAAAAATTTGAAAGGCCAGCTTGAGAAGATAAAGTAAAGAATTATATTGTAACGTGTAAAGACATGGAATTAGGAAAGCAAAAGGAATGAGTACGGTCAGCATATCATAAATTGAAAGAACAGAAGAAAAAATCCAAGCCTCGGATTACAATGTTCAAGGATTATTTATCAAACTATTGAATGATGTAGGGAGAATCCAAAGAATATGGACGGAGTGTACAGAGTCTCTGTTCCCAAGAATTAGTTGAGGTTCTACTAGTTCAAAAGGCCAAGAGGAAGTTGAAGCTGCAATGTAAGCATTAGTGAAAAGCAAGGAAGGGATAGGAATGGAAATATTTCAACACGCTCATGCAGTGATAGTCCATGTCAAGAAATTTGGAAGATAGCTATCTGGCCAACCAACTGGAAGTGATTAATATTTGTGTCCATTCTAAAGAAATATGACGCAACAAAATTTGCAAATTAATTTAAAATAACATTAATATGACATGCAAGTACAATTTTATTGACGATACCTTTCAAAGTAGTTATAGCAATATGTCAACAGGAAGCTGCCAGAAATCCAGGCTGTATTAAAAGAGGGCATGAGGCAAGGTATATCAATGCTGGTTTCAGATGGACCTTGGCTGAAAACAGAGGATACAAGGAAAATGCTTACTTATGTACTATTGACTATGCAGAGGATTTTACTGTGTATCATAACAAACTTTGGGTAGCATATGAATACATATGAGAACAATGGGAATTCCCGTACATTTAATTGTGCTCCTGTGGTACCTGTACACAAACCAACAGGATTGGTTCGAATAGAACAAGTGGATAGTGCGTGGTTTAAAATCAGGAGAGTGTGTGTTGTGGGTATATCCTTTCACCATATGTGTTAGACAGGGTTCTCTAGAGAAACAAAACCAGGACATTTATGATTTGATAGATAGATAGAACACGAAGGAATATAACAGCTAATTAGTCCACATAGCAGTACAGAGGACTCAGTTTAACTCACTTCCATGCAACAGTAAATATGGCAGTACAGCCAGGCAGCAAACTGCAGAACTAGGTAAGGCAGCCACACACTGGTCTGATCACCAGAGAGCAACTGAGAGATAGGTGTGGCTTGCTGAGCCATTTATCTCTTTGCCCACGAATCAAACTGCGAACTTATTAATCCCACATGTTCTTATTGGCCAGGTTGGCACTATAAACCTACCTATCTATCACACTATACTTATTCAAATAATCTGAGAAGCTGCTCTGTATGAAGAAGTTGAGGCATCTGGATTGGAGGAAGAATCATTAACAACCTGTATTATGCAGATGACCCAATCTTGCTGGCTGAAAGTCAATAGGCCTTGAAGTACTTACTGATAAAGCTCATATAGTACACCTTCAGTATGAATTAGTCTTCAACACTAAGAATACAAATGTCTTCTCAACTTGACAAATATAAACACACAACATCATTACAAATAGAGAAATGTAGCTAAACCCTATTTTACTTGGACCCACAATCAATACTCACAGAAGCAGCAGTCAATAAATCAACGTATTTCATTGGAAAAATCTGTTGTAAAAGACCTCTTTAAAATGTGAAAGAGCAAATGTTTTACTCTGGGGATTAGCAAATTATGCCTGCTTTTAGCCTTGATATTTTTAATCACCTTAGATGCATGTGAAAGGAGTCTTAATTTCAGTGTCTGGTATGGGTTGAATGACTAACATCAAGGTTGGTGGTTCAACCCACTTGCTGCTCCACAGAAGAAAGAGGAAGCTATTTGACCCTGTAAAGATTTACAGCCTTGGAAACCCTATATGGTCACTATGAATAAGAATAGACTTGATGGTAATGTTTGACATATGCATGTGAAAGATGGAACATAAATAAGGAAGACTGAAGAAAATATGATGCCTTTAAAATATGATGTTGCAAATAATATTGAATATACCATGAATGCCCAGCAGAACAAAGAGGTCTATCCCGGAAGAAGTACAGCCAGAATGTATTTTAGAAGTGAGGATGGTAAAACTCCATTTCATATACTTTGAACATGGTATCAGGAGAAATTAGTCCCTAGAAAAGGACAAAATACTTGGTAGAGCATCGTCAAAAAACAGGTAAGCCCTGAATGAGATGGATCAACACAGTGGCTGTAACAATAGGCTAAAATATGACCATTGTGAGGATGTCACAGGACTAGAAAGGCTTTTATTCTATTGTGCATAGGGTCACTATAAGTGGCAGTGCGTGAGTTTTTGTTGATTAACAACACTGGGATATGAGCAATGTCCCCATGGCATATGCTAAACTGTCACCATGCTGGACACAGTTGATCTTTGTGGCTTTAGAGGGTAATTATTTAGAGGGTTATGATTCCACTGAATTTTTTTCTGTGTATTCAAACTATTCCATCCTAAGATTCCACAGATCTATCCAAACCAAGCTCACTGCCATTGAATCAATGCTAACTCATATCGACCCTACAGGACATGGGTAAAATTGTACCTGTGAAGTTCTGAGACTGTACCTCTTTACAGAGTAGAGTCCCATCTTTCTCCCGAAGAGCAGCCGGTAATTTCAAATTACCGACCGTGCAATTAGCAGCCCAATGTGTAACCAAGAACTATTCAGGGAAGCTAGAGGGAGAGCATGAAAAGAAATGAGTAGTTGAGGTGGTTGGATGCACATCCATCCCTTTGTTCTACTCTCTATGACTTTTTCTGAGTTCATTCAAAATGTAAATTAAGACACAAAATAGAATTCTATCCAACCCTGCTATATGCCTAAACAGTATCCATTTTTCTCATTCTTACTACTAATAGAAGCTCAATTTTGTTTAGGGTGATAATGTACCTACTTAAATCGCTCACTCCTAGGCTCCCTTGCAGTTATGCATAAGCATTTGACCCAGTTTGGGCCAAATATGTGTAGGTGAAAGATACTGAGTAGGACTCCCAAGAAAGTTTTTGTTGTTGTTTAAGGCAAAACACTTGTCTGGCATAACCCATTTCATTTTTGTCCTTGGCTCTTCTGCTGTCATGCTCCCTAGTCAGAATATTGAAAGATGAGAGAGTCACATAGGTTACATGAGTTTGGCAGACCAAAAAGCATGCATTCTCCTATATCCAAGATGAGTCCCTGAGCAAATACGCCAGACCTAGGCTACCTATTTCAAGACTTACTATTGTATAAGACAAACCCCTGTGTGGTGCAAAGGGTTAACACAATTCACTGCTAAGACAAAGATGCCTTGGAAGAAAAACCTGGCAATCTACATTTAAAAATTCAGCCCTTGAAAACCTCATGGGGCACAGTTCTACCCTGAATCATATGGGGTAACTGTAAATCAGAATCAATTCAGTGGCAACTGGTTTGGTATTTTTGGTGTTAATATAAGAAAAATTAAGCTTTTGTGATTAGACCACTAGAGTCGGTTTGTTTTTTCCCATGTAGCCAGATGCAATTTGGACTGATAGAGAAATAATTAAAAGAATGTAGAGTTAAGTAAGCGTAATGATTATGGAACTAATCATTTAGCAATGGACTGCTAACCACAAGGTCAGTAGTTCAAATGCACCAGTTGCTCAGGGGGAGAAAAGTGAAGCTCTCTGCTTCTGTAAAGATTTATAGTCTTGGAAGCCCTATATGGGGTTGCTATAAGTTGTAATCAACTTGATAGCATTGTATTTGTTTGAGTTTGGTGACTAGTATGTAAGCTTTGAGGGGGTAGTAATAGGTACTTTGAATACTATTCTTAGCACTATAGGTATTATGTCTTTTGCAAATGGATAAACGAACAAATGCGATATTCATTTTGTGTTTTCTGTAGTTTGCCTTATTCTTCCAAGAAGATTGCTCAAGTGTTAAGACCCAGTCTTCTCTGGCATACTTGAATAAAAGAATAACTGATAGACACAGACTTGAACCCTGGCCTGTGTGATCTTGGGTGTGTCACTGTTTTTCAATCCATTTCTCATCTGTGAACTGGGGATTACACACGTAGCCCACAGGGTTGTTTTGGAGATTCAGAGGAATGTGTGTGTCTTGGATTGAGTGCCCTTGCATGCCGAGCTTATTCCTCAGGCCTGGGTGCAGGGAGTCTATTTGAGATCTGATGGCAGGGAGTGGGAATAGGAAAGCAGACGCAAGACTGAGTTAGGGGGAGAAGCAATCACAATGGGAACGGGGTGTTGAGGCTTTTAATGTAGGATACAGGAGCTTGATTCCCCCAGGACTTCTGAGCAACATGGGTTCTGTCCTAGAATTGTCTACCAGAAACAGGAGGCTGGGCTCTTCTTCGCCTGTAGTGGTGTTGAGCATTCCTCCTAGTAAGGTGACCTCTCCTACCTTCCTGGGTTTGGCTTTCCATGCCTTTGAAAAGGCTTCGAGGCAGAAGGACATGGAGAGCTGCGTGCTGCACAGGTGTGATAAGACACCATTTCAGCAGGAGCCTGCACTTACATAGAGCCATTCGCCACTGCTATGATGGATATCAGGAGGAGCCCTGGAAGTGCAGTGGTTACAAGTTGGTTTGCTAACTTCAAGGTCAGCAGTTCAAAACTACTAGCTCCAAGGAAGAAAGATGGGGTTTTCTACTCCAATAAAGAGTTGTAGTGTTTGAAACTCGCAGGGGGCAATTGTACACTGCCCCACAGGATCGCTATGAGTCGGTATTGACTGGAAGGCAGTGAGATGGTGTCAGAGATGGGTCAAAGGAATGTGGCATGGCAACCCTAAGAATCTGCTACAGAACCATAAAGTGCCTGGGATAGATGAGTTTATTGTGCTTGACCTTTTAAAATCATCAAACGGGCAACAGTTAGAAAGACAAACATACCAAGTGTCATTGGAGATCCGGGGAAAGCAGAGAAACACTGCTAATGATGCAGGTTTGCTGCACAGCAATCTGGCAGAGCTTAGTGAAAGCCCATTGAATGGACCCTGGGACCTAGTGAGCCCCTCCTGGGCGTACAACCAAAGAAGCGCAATCACTGAGTTGACTTTCATTCCTCATGACCCTATCAAACAAAGCTGAATGGTCCCATGATGCTTTCAAGGCTTCTATTGGGAAGTAGACAGCCATGCCTTTATCCCACAGTGTGTGGAAGACGGCTTCAAACTACTGACCTTTGGGTTAGCAGCCAAGCACTTAATATCTCCCCCATCAAAGCTCTCTCCTGGATGTATAAAAACAAACAGAACCCCAGTTGATTCTTCCTCATTAGCAACCCTACAAGGCACAGTAGAATTGCTGCTATAGGTTTACAAAACTAAATTCTTACGACAGCAGACAGCCTCTCTTTGCTCCATGGAATAGCTGGTGGGTTGGAACTGCTCACCTTGGGGTTAGCAGCCCAACGCATAATTCCTGGGTATATAGGCCAAGCTATTTATCCAATTCACAGGGCCCTTGGGGCATTTTTACAAGAATGGTCACCACGCTGATACCTGCAGTAGAGAAGAGTTGGAGCCGAATTGGATGCCAATCAACAGACAACTGAAGAAGGAAACAAAAGAAAGATGATGATTGCTCATGACCAAGTGGCACGCAGCAGCACATGCAATTGATATGCAGCATGGCAATAACTCTTAATGACATTGCAAGGAGTTGAAAAGGTCAGAAACTGAATGAGATTTATATTGCAGTACCATTCATGGAAGCTGAAAGCCCATTCACCAAGCAGCATGGTCTAGTGCACATGGCAGCATGGTCTAGTGCACATGGCTGTATGCCTATAAGGACACACACACACACCAAGCACCCAGCAGGGGGTACTAGTCTGAAGAGGGGAATGGAAGTGATGTGAATGTGGAAAAGGAGGGACAAAACACAAGCAGGGCCTGACATTGATCAGGGTTCACGGTGTGCTATAAAGTAGGCATGATTAATCACTTCCCTGTACCAGAAGGCTGAGCTAGATTTTTAAAGCAAATCGAGTGCCTGGAACACAATGGTTGTTAGCTGCTGTTGAGTCAGCCTCCAGTCCAACTCACTGTGACAACCAGCTCCCAGTGACTCCATGGGCAATATTCTCCCTGGTCCTGCACCATCTCTTTGGTTGTGCATCAGATTGTGATTCACAGGGGTTTTCGTTAATTGGTTTTCAGAAGTAGAATACCAGGCTCTTCTTCATCGCTCATCTTAGTCTGGACACATCACAGAAACAGGTTCAGTCTCATAGCCGCACCCAACCAAGCTTCCCCATTTCAGTATCATAGCAACACAGAAATCAGTTCAGTACCACAACAATAACCAAGCATCCCCCTGACAAATGAGTGTTGGATGCACATGAGTTGCATTGTCTTGGACTCAAACCCAGATCTCCCACATGGAAAAGGAGAATTCTACAACTGAACCACAATTTACCCTCAGAATATAATAAGTATCCAGTAAATGGTTATTAAGAATGTGGCTGCCAGGAAAATCCACCAATTTCCTGCCAAGGCTTAACACTAATATCTTCCCACACACACTAGAAGGCTGCAGAGGAATGACTTTCTCCATGCCAGCCCTGGTATCTAGACAAGGGACCCTAACACTGAACCACTGAGCCCCAGCAGGCTGGGGAGCAATGTCAAATTGGATGAGGGACAATCCTGGTTGAGTTAGTTCCCCTAAGCTCGTAGGGCAGTTTAGCATGTCCACAGCTGTGTTCAGAATAGCCATGCGATTACCACCGAGAGAAATTCTACATGCTTTCACACCCCATGCTAGTCGTTGCAGCCATCGTTGAGTACAGTTCATGCTCATCACTATCTAGAACTCACGGTGACGCTGTGGGTGAGCCATTGGGCAGGTAACCTCAAGGTTGGCAGTTCAAAGGCACCAGTTGTTCTCTGAGAGGAAGGTGAGATGATCTGCTCCTGTCAAGATTTAGCCTGAGGAATTTTATATAGGGTCACAGTGAGTCAGGATCAACTCAATGGTGTGGGTTTGGTTTATTAGACCCACCATCAGATCATATTTAATGGATTTATTAACATGTATATTAGCCACAAATCCAATGTCTTTTATTTTTATCACTGCATTTCAATACAATTTGTGCCTTTGTGATTCTGTATTTCATTGGAGGTATTTGGAAATATTATTCTGGGGAGTGGGCAGGTGTTCCATAGCCAATCCTAAATGCCAAAAGGATCCATGGGGTTGCAATGGTTAAGACCCTCTAATAGAGTTTATCAAAGAGCCCTGGAGGCACAATGGTTAAGTGCTCATCTGCTATCCAAAAGGTTGAAGGTTTGAACCCACCAGTGGCTCTGTTCTTGGAAGAAAAACCAGGCAACTCATTCTTGTAAAGATTACAGCATAGAAAAGCCTAGAGCAGTGGTTCTCAAACTTCCTAATGCCACAACACTTTCATACAGTTCCTCATGTTGTGGTGACCTCCACAACCATAAAAATATTCTCATTGCTGCTTCATAACTGTAATTTTGTTACAGTCACCCTGTGCAAGGGTCCCACAGGTTGAGAACCATTGGTCTAGAGAGCTCGGCACTGATGCATTGAGTCACTATGAGTTGGACTGGACTAGAAGGTTCCTAACAAAAACGCCAACAATCATTTTTTACCATGACCTTGTTAACTCAAAAAGATTAATAAGCAAATTCACAAATGAGGACATCCAGTTGCCCCTCCAAACTGGAGAAGCATGAGTTAAATGGTGACCCTGACCCCACGGTGTCCTCCAGCTGGTGCCATGCTGCCTTTATTCCTTCTGCCTCTCAGTTCTGTGGAGAAGAAGGGGAAAGGGAGGGAAAGAAAAAGAAAGAAATGAAAAGATAATTTTCCCAGCTTCTTCACATCACTGAATTGAACTTTACTTTTAATAAAAGTATTATGAAATGGAAATGGTGCTTTCACTATTTTGCTTTCAGGTGATATTCAGAGACATGGTGCTGGTAATTATTTGAGCCGGGGAGGTTAGTGTGCAGATTTTCTGAATATGGTTGAGCCACATGCCCCCTTCCAGGCCTAGCATTTCCCTGGGCTATGAGAAGTTATAGACAGTCTACCCTCTTCTTCCTCCGACTTCGCTGCAAACCATGGACACACTGGTTCTGACTTGACCTGGCTCCAGTACAGAAAAAAATATCCTCCTTGCATAATTGTAGTGCTTGATTTGGAAGGCACCCAGATACAAATCTCTCTTCTGGTGGCATAATGGGTTATGTGTTGGGCTATTAACTGCAAGGTCAGCAGTTGGAATTCACCAGTCGCTCCTATGGAGAAGATGAGGCTTTCTTCTCCCATAAAGAGTTATAGCCTTAGATGAGTATAAAAACTCAAAATGCATTGGCAGAGATTCCACAGAGAATAAGCCTCCATTAAATCCCCTGGGACCATTCACCAGGGATGGGATTAAACCCTGCTCACCGTCAGTACATCAGAAAGTGTATTGTTGCAGATATGATTAGGTTAAAAATTAACATCTTATCATTTGTCTTTACTCTTAAAACGTTTTTCATTTGTTCTTTTTTTAATTTTCTGCTTTCCTTTTTATTGAAAAATTAACTAATGTCACTAAACAAGTAGAGAATTTGTTAAATGAAAATCTAATCGGTTATGTAAACTTTCACTGAAAACATAACACAATTTTATTTTTACAAAGAGTTATAGCCTTGGAAACCCAGGAGGCCGCAGTATTTTCTCTCGATAGGATTGTTATGCACCCAATGGCAATGAATGTTGTTGGATTTTGTTTCTTTATTGTTTTCTGTAGCTATGGTGGGGTATAGGGGTTATGTGTTGGGCTGCTAAACGCAATGTCTGAAATGGCAAATTTGAAATCCCCAGCCACTCCAAGGGAGAAAGATGAGGCTTTCTACTCCCCTAAAGAGTTCCAGTCTCAGAGCAGCCAGTCCACAAAGAGAACAACATGGCTGGCCCCACTATGAGACATGATGCCCCTCAGTGACCAAGGGTGATACAGGGGACAGCACTGGAGACACAGTGTGCGAATTGCACCTAACCTGATTCCACCACACCGAGGCAAAGTGTGGTGGAGTGCAGTGGAACAGCAAGGGAATGGAGTGGCAAGGTCCCCAGGGAATGCTGAAAGTGGACTTTGGGGCCAGGTTGTGGTGCCTCAACAGACTGGATTGGAAAACACTCCTAAGGTCCAACAAATGATCCTTGAACTAACTACAAGGTCTTCTTTCTTGATGTGTTTTGTTTTGTTCTTTGTCAGTGGTTTGTTTTTGTTGTTTTGTTGTCTGGTTGTAAACTGTTGCTTTGTTTTCCTCTGTCTTGTTTTCGTGCATGTTAGTGTCTCCACAGGTCTGTCTAAATAAGAGAGGCTGGATGAACTATCTGGAGGAAAAACAACAGGACTGAGAGTTCCGGGGGCACTTGGGATAGGGGGAGGTGCGGGGGGTAAGGAAGTGGTGTTAACAAACACAGGGACAAGGGAACAACAGGGGACTCAATATGGTAGTGAGGGGGAAGTGGCAGGCCTGGTAGGGAATGATCAAGGGTAAGGTTACGTAACACACACACACACACACATACGGAGAAAGTGGTGAACTTCACAGAACGTAGTGGGGACTTCACAGAAAGGGGGGTTGATAGCCGTGAACAGGGTTGGTATGGGTCTTGTTCTATCCATTTGAAAGTCTCTAGGCTAAACAGAAATGTCCTGGTGGTATAGTAAGTTCGGTGTTGGCCTGCTAACCACCAGGTCAGCAGTTGTGAATCCACCATTTCCTCCATGGAAAAAAGATGAGGCTTTCTATTTGAGTAAAGAATTATAGTCTCAGAGACTCATTGGGGCATGTTTATTCTTCCCTATAGGGGCGCTGCGAGTCAGAATGAACTCAGTACAGTATGCAAGTAACAAGCTGTGCTAATACCATTCCAGAGAGACAGTGGTGTTCCAGGGACATTGGTTTTGCCTGGCCCCTGACCCTGAGGAAGCATGAGGTCTTCAGGTCCTCTCCTGCTGCTCTTCTTTACCATCCTCCCATATCCTCCTCTGCACTCCCAAGTGGTGGGCATGATTTATGAACACAGAAATCCACTTACTCCTTTGAAAAAGTGGTTTACTTCACCCCAAAATTTGGATGAACATACAATATTGATTGCAGGCATGTGGATTCTTAATCCTCAAGTTCCCATGAAACCCTGCTTTCCATGGCAAATCAGCCCGCCATTTCAGCATGCCAGTATTGCCAGGAGAAAGGAGCCTCAGCAGCCACCACTGCTCCGCAGCCTGCTTTTCACGGTCACGCGGGGATGTCAGAGTGCCCCACACCTCGTGCACTTGACTCAGTGCTTGCTTGCAGGGGTTGCATTTCGTTAGAGCCCAACAACTTCCGAGCATTGGCAAATTCCCTCAACCAAAGGTGGGCAGTGGCCTCATAATGTCACCAGTCATTAACCACCAGCAGGGTTGCGTTATGCTCGTCAGTGCCGTCATGTGCAAGGGGAAAGACAATTCCCACAGGCTGCCAGCTGTGTTTGGGGAGGGAATGCCAAGTGGGGAAGCTGGGGGTCCTCACCCCAGCAGCCACAGTTCCTGGCTCCAGGCCCTGCCCCAGGCTGTGCCAGGACGAAGAGCCTGGACTCTCAGAGACTCCATAGCTCGATTTCCACTCAGGTTGTGTTGTGTTGATCATTCCTTCCCTAGGCTGCCACCCATCTGTCAGTTTGTCATCATGTTGTCATTTGTCTATAGCTGTGATTGCTGTAAGCGGTGTCACCAGCTACGATTATAACCAGAGCAAGCCACTCTGGACACGCTTCACAAGAGCATCCAAGCTAGGACACACTGGGAAGAAAGACCTGATGATGTACTACTGAAAATGAGTCCATTGAACCCTATGGATCAAAAGAGAATACCGTCCAAACAAGTACTGGAAGTGGAGCACCCTAGGTGGGAATACATTCACACTATTCAGTGGGAGGACTCCCTGGGTAGTGTTTGACTAGCACCCAGGAGGTCGGCAGTTAAATCCCACCCAGAATCCAAGAGGTGCCTAAGGAAGGTAGGCCTGAATATCTGCTTCCAAAAGGTCACAGCCTTAAAAACCCTATGGAACAGTTCTACTCTGAAATGCATGGGGGTCGCTATGAGTCAAAATGGACCGAAAAGCAGCTAATAACAACAACACTGTATAAAGAACAACACTGCAAGTCCTTAGGACAAAATACACAGCAGGCACAATAGCCTCGACCCCACAGGATAGGGCAACTTATTTTCCTTTGTACCAGAGACTGGAACTGTACAACGGAATGAAACCCTGCCTGTTCTTGTGTCATCACCACAGTCGTTGGTCCATGTTGAGCCCATTGCTCTAGCCACTGTGGACATCCATCTTATCAAGGGTCTTCTTCCCTCTTGCTGCCCCTGTACTTTAACAAGCATTATGTCCTTTCTTAAGAACCAGTCTCTCCTGATAGCATGTCCAATGGATGTGAGATGAAGACTTGCCATCCTCACTTCTAAGGGGCATTCTGGCCGTGCTTCCTCCAAGAGGGATTTGCTTGTTCTTCTGACAGCCCAGACGACTTTCGGTATTGTTTGCACATCATTCACATGCATTGATTCTTCTTCAGTTTTCCTTACTCACTGTCCAGCTCTCACATGCAATTGACCATTGAAACTACTTACCTTGAATTCAGAGCTTAGGGTACACTACCCAAAGCCACATAGCTTGTGAGCGGCTGAAACATGTCTGCTGCCAGGATCTGTCCAGTTTATTTTATTGAAACATCATACTCAAAAGGTGCTTTAGGCAAACATATTTTGTCTTTTGACTACATGTCCCTATAATATAACCAGGCTCAGACCCTCACATTGTAATGATTCAGCTATATGTCTGAGAGGTAAAAAGACCGCCAACCATATAACTGATGGGAGAATAGGTACTGACTGTCACCTGCAATGCCATTCCTTCAATAAATATTTGTTGAGTGTTATTCAAATGACAACATTTTGCAAAGCTTTAAGAAGGCCCAGATGTAGAGAACACAGTCCCTGCTCACAGGAGACTCACAGATACTGCATCAGGGCCTTCAGATCAGGGACACCACAGATAGATGCTGAAAGAAAAATCATAAAAAGAAATAGCAACCACGCACGGAATCCAGGACAGATAAAATCCTCAGGAACAGTAATGGGAGTAGCGCTACTGTGGTAGCTTTTTAATCTCCCATCATCTTGCATAGGGGTGGAGTCCAGTCTGTCACTCAGGCCATAGCCAGTGAGGTCTCAATGTGGGCATGGCCTTCTCTTGAGGATTCTGGCAACTCCTGTATTCTTTCCTGGGGGTGAGAGACACCCATGACTTGATATTCCTGCTGACAAGATACATGGATCTACATTGACGGCAGCCAGAGCCTTGAACGGGGAGGAGTCATGTGGAGACCCATGCCACTTTCCACCTCCACTGGGTCCATAAGACATTCCACCGACTGCCCTGTGATCTTCCAGCACTTGGTGTCATTGCATGTGTTGCATAAGTCTGAAAAAAATTTACACACTGTTATTGGATATATGGGTTAATTTCGTACTTATGGACGTGGTCTGGACTGGGCTGGGATGTTTTCTTAATATACAATTATTCTTCTATATAAAGCTTTTTTAAGACACATGAGTGTTTATGAATGTGCTTCTCTAGTCAACTCGAACTGACTCAGATACCATGAGGGCACAGGGTGGCTGTGTAGGGAAGGGGAGGAAAAGGGAACTGATAACAATGGAACACACACACACACACACACAACTTAGGGGCCGAATAACAGAAATATTGGTAGAGGGACACAGAAGATGGTGTGTATAAAGATATTAATTTATATATAATTTAGTAAGGGTGTGAGGGTTGAGGAAAGAGGGAAAAAACAGGAGCTGATATCAAAGGGGTCAAGTAGAATGATAGTGTTTAGAAAATGATGGTGGCAGCATATGTACAAACTCGCTTGATCTAATTGATTTATGGATTGTTATATTATCTGTCAGAGCCCCCATTAAAATGTGTTCTTTTTTCGATAACAACATAAACTCACTGCCATGGAGTCAATTTTGACTCAGTATAGAACACCCCCTGTGGTTTCCTCGCTTGCTATTCTTTAAGGAAACAGAAAAACTTTTCTTTCCCCTGCAGAGTGGCTGGTGGTTTCAACTATTGACTTTGAGGTTAGCAGGCACCATAGCACCATGATTCCTAAGGATGCTCATAGAAAGGGAGAACCTTGTGGAACATAATTTAAAATTCTTTAATTATCTAGACTTACTTAACTGGAAGAGTCCCAGAGACTATGACCCTGAGTTACTCTTCAAACCTTTAATTGAAACTTTCCCCTGAAGTCATCTTTAAACTAAATAACAATTTAGCTCTTAAAGGATTGCATCCTTGAGTATTGCAGTCTTTAAAAAATCAGCACAAATCTAAATGGGCTACAGATAAGTCAAAATATATGTGAGAGGGTTGTGGCAGAGAGATTAAGTAAAAAGAAAGGAAACACCTAGAATAGAAAGAACAAGAATGCTAATTCAATATGAAGCGTGTGACCAATGTCACTGAACATTGTGTCCAGAAAGGGTTGAAATGGAACAGATTTTGCTTTGTATGTTTTCACATATCAAAATTAAATACTAGTAGAAAAAGAGAGAGACTCGCATCTGTTTGAGGCAGACTACCAAATACTGGGTTATATATAATGCTAAGTATTGAAATATTATCCCATTTTCATATGGCAAGTATGGAAAGCCAAGGATGGAGTGAGGCATTCACAGGGGAGATGGCATTTGAATGATCCAGGAAAATGGCTAAAGAAGATGCTCATTCCTGAGTGTTTCCACTGGGTTCGCAAACACATCAGCAAATGAATGTCAAATAACCCGTCTCACCCTCTAACTCAGAGCTGTGCAACCGAACTCTCTTCTATGATGAAAATGTTCCAGAGCAGTGATTCTCAACCTGTGGGTCGCGACCCCGTTGGGGGGGGGGGTCGAACAATGCTTTCACAGGGGTCATCCGATTCATCACAGTAGCAATATTATAGTTATGAAGTAGCAACAAAAATAATTTTATAGTTGGGAGGAGCACCACACATGAGGAACTATATGAAAGTGTCACAACATTAGGAAGGTTGAGAACCACTGTTCTAAAGGCATGACATCCAATCTGGTAGCTACTACATTTTATCAGGAAAGACCAGTCCATGGAAAGGGACATCATGCTCGGTAAAACTGAAGGTCCACAAGAAAAGAGACTGATCTTCAAGGAGATGGGCTGACACCATGGCTGCAACAATGGACTCCAACCTAACAACCATGGCGAGATTTGGCACAAGATCACGCAGTGTCCTCAAAGTAACATCCTTGATCTTCAGTCTTTTTAAGAGATCTGTTGTAGCACATTTAGCCAATGCAACGTGTCGTTTGATGTCTTGACTGATGCTTCCTTGAGCATTGATCTGGCTTAGGGTTTAAAAATTCCCCTTGGCTTCTCAATCATACAGGAGGCCCACACAGTGATCATCTTTCCTCACTACACAGAGTGTCATGCCCCACTCACATTGGTCTCCTTGCTGTTCCAGGAAGAAGCTTGGAGAACCCAATCACAAGGTCTTTTGCACTGACTGTCTCCTACCTGGAACACTTTGCCCACCACCAGATGGCCACTCCTGTGTCTTCCTGCCTTATTCAAGTACTGCACTGTCAATGAGATCTTCCTTGGCTGCGATGCACTACTTGCCCCAAGTTTCCCATCCAGCGCAGTTTAGTGAGAAAAATCTCACTGCTACCTGCAGGGGGGAGCCTCGGCCCTGGCATCTCAGAAAATGGAGCATAATCAGAACAGAAATGTGACCCTACCTCTCATGCTGAAAGGCTGCTAACTGCAAAATCTAAACCACCACACAACCAGCCACTTCTCAGGAGAAAGGCTGAAAGTTAGTCTCAGAAACCTACAGGGGAAGTTCTACCCTGTCTTATAGGGTCATTATGAATCAGTATCAACTCTATGGCAGTAAATTTGCATTTGGGAGGGGGCGCGTTCTAAGGAGCTCTGGGTCACATACCCTGATCAATCCAACTGGCAGCTGCATCAGCTGGCTAAGGCTTCAAAAGACTGAGTAGGTAACCCAGAGCTCATTGCTGTTGGCAGAAACTTGTGGGGGGTCAGAAGGACTTGAGGTGATGGTGTCCTTCTCAGTGGCCTCAGATAATCTTCTCCCCGGTCTGGGCATCAGCATCTTCTTTGCAAAATGGGATGATTGCATTAGAGAACCACTAAACTCCTATATACCTGAGCAACCAGGAAGCAATTGTGAATCCTGGAGAGGAGCAAAGACTATGCTGGTGGCTCTGCAAATCTTGGGAAGCCTGGATCCGATGCGGCTGGAACTGTCCACTGCGAGGCACCAAGAATCCCGAGAGCTGTAGTTCAGGTCTCCCCCTTGCCTGTGTACCATGGAAGATTTAATAAATGTTCTCCTCATGCTACCTTTAGAATCCTTGGTGGCAAAGTGGCAAAATCCCTTCACATTGGCCTGTTAACTGCAGGGTTGGCAGTTCAAACGCACCTGCTGCATTCCTGTAGAAAGGGCAGCTTTCAACTCCCACAAAGAATTGTTGTTTCAGAAATCCACAAGGACAGTTGTATCCTGTAACTATGGGTCAGAACTGGCACAATAGCAGTTCGTGATTGAGCTTTAAACTACATTTGAGACTGGGGTCTATTTTGAATTCCCCTACCTGTCCATTGGGTGTCATGGGAAGAAAGTAGATAGGAGAAAAAAGGGTAGGAGGCAGTGAGGGAGGAGGGTAGAATGTACTGGAGTAACACATTCTGGCAGAAAATTGTGTGTATGTGTGTGTGTGCGTGTTCTATTGTAATTCACACAGATTATGGGTGGGGGAGGGAACTGAAAAAGTAAATATCCATGAAAAAGAAAATTTTTTTTCTTTGGTGATTTTCCTTTTGTTGAGCTAAGGGATGGAGAATGTACTGCATGGACGTGACCAGCCACTGGACCGGTGTGCTGTTAACACACCCTCCTGCCTTTGCATGCTGGGGGCCTCTCTGTAAACAGAAGTGACTTGTGACTTCTGATTTCCTGGGGCTCTAAAGAGAACCCGAGAATAGAAGTTCTAAATCGTGAACAAAGGAGAGACAAAGGGTTAATGACAGGACAGAATTTTGAAGTTTCATTGGATGAACACAGCGCCAGCATCCAACAAGCATGCCAAAGGCTGAACTCTGCCCGGAAGTAATGAATGAGCACTGCCTTTAGCCGGTGTCCTCACTCTCCCCGTCTCCTGCACTCCAAGCCAGCCTCACTAAGAGTAGTCAAAGGTGACATGGTGGTCCTTTCATCTCTCTCTGACCCCTCACGCTGCCTTCACCTCTATCCAAGTTGCTTCATCCTTCCCCCTTCTCCCTGATCTTCCTCGTGGAAAGATCTAATTCATACTAACTGGTAAAAGTCAGTTAGCACACAAGAAGGCAGACATCTCCTTCCTCAGTCTATGCTGCAGAAAAGGAAACTCGGGCTTGAGCTCATTTGCCCAACTGCCAAAGGTCCCATCACGGGCAGGGCCATGATGTGAAAATTCAAGCAAGCAGCCCCAGAGCCAGAGCTCCCAACCCTCATCCACTGCAGTTCAAGTTCATGGGGTGAAGTGGTGAAAAGCTAACCAGAAACTGAGAGTCAATGTAGATACCCAAGGCTTTCTTGCCAGGGCACTCACTCACTGCCATTGAGTCAATGCTGACTCATAACAGCCCTATAGGACAGGGTAGAATTCCCCTGTGAGTTACTGAGGATGTATCTCTTTATAGGAATAGAAAGCCCCATCTTTCCCTTGTGGAGTGGCTAGTGGTTTTAAACTGTTGCACAAAGCATAACCATGACACCATCAGGACTCCAAAACATGCCAGGGCAATCAATGGTTCTGTGAGATCTCTCAGGATAGAGATATACCTTGCTCCTTGGCTACACACGAGAAAGCATTCACCTCCAAGCCTAGTTTGTGATCCAAGTGAGTTTTATGAGAATTAGAAGAAGTTTCAGGTTTATAAAGGCACCTGCAGGGCTCTTCAGAAATGTGCATCTCCTTAGAAGCTTCCCTGAAAGTCACGAGGTCTGCTCTGTGCTCCTGCCTTTTAAATTACTCCAAGAGGTGGGGCGTGCTGGTGACCCTGGTTGAACTCATTGGCTGAACTGAATTCACCTGGCCTTGTTGGGCCAATTCAGGTGCAGAACACACCCAGGTGTACCTCCCTTTACTGGCTGGGAACCTGAGCCTCTGAGCATGTGCAGTGTACCACTCGTTCATGGGACAAAGGCTCAGACTGCTGACCATGCGTAATGGAGGCCTCAGTCCCTAAGCTAAACTACCTAGCAGCTCCAAAACCCCACTGCTGTGTAGTGTTCATGAACTTTGGCAGGAACACATCCTTACCACGAAGAATCCTGGTGGCCCAATGGCTAAGCACTTGGGCTTTAGACCGCGGTCAGTAGCAATGCATGAGAAAAAGGTCTTGCCATTGTAAGCATTCCACCCCACTGCCATCAAACGCAAAGGACCTCTGGTGACATGGCGGGCTACTCACAGAGCTACTAAATGCAAAGTCAACAGTTCTAACCCACCAGCTTCACTGTGGGAGAAAGATGAAGCTATCTATTCCTATAGAGACATAATATCTCAGAAACCTATAGGGAAAATTCTACCCTGCCATGGACTACTAAACGAACAACCTAATCTGTCTTGGAAGAAGTCAAGCCAGAGTGCCCTTGACAGCATATATGGCAAGATTTTGCCTCCCAAATACGTTGGACATATTGCCTGGAGAAGGACATCCTGCTTGGTAAAGTGGAGGGGCAGCACAAAAGAGGAAGGCCCTCAACGAGCTGGATTGACACCGTGGCTGCATCAATGAACTCAGGCAGAGAACAAATGTGATGATGGTGCAGGACCTGGAAGTGTTTGGTTCTGTTGTGCATAGGGTCACTTTGGGTCAGAAACCACTCAATGGCACCCGACAGCAATAACAACAAGTATATAAGATCACCATGAGTTGGAATCAACTCGACAGAAAGTGGGCTTTGGGTCTGTCATGGAACCAACCCTGGCTCCTAGCGACCCAATCATGGGATTCTGAGGCTGTAAATCTTCATGGGAGCAGAGGGCCTCATCTGTCTCCTGCGGAGCAGCTGGTAGGTGTGAACCCCTGACTTTGCAGTTGACAGTCCAACACTTCCCTTAAAGTACCCCCCGGGGCTCCTTTGGTAACGATGACAGACTAGGAAACCCAATGGGGACATTTCTACTCTGTCACATGAAGGCATCCTGTGCAGAATGGGCTCAACGGGAACTAACACCAACCCCACCACTTTTAACACCATCCCAACCTTACAGACTGTGCTAGACTCTTGAAGGAATTGACTTTTTGCACTCCCACTGAGCGAGCTATGAGCATGCATGCATGCCAACATGTAACTTCCGGTCCTGAACTAGGGATCAGCTGCACATGTAAGGATGTGCTTCTAATGTGGAAGGAAGTAAAGAGAGGGGATCTGGAAGCAGGAAAAGCCAGGAAGCAGGAGTCACTTAGGCAGACCCCTTTCCTAAACCAGCTTAATTAGCATATCACAGATCCTGGCTCAGAGGTGATGTTCAAAGAAGAATTGTTGACTGAATACACAAGGGAAGGAACAGAATAAGTGAACACAGAAATGTGCTAATGACCAAATTGACTCACAGTTCCCACCCTGCTCTTCTTCTTCCAGGTTCTTCTCTAGTTGCTAATGGTATTTGCTCGACCCCTCACAAGCACAAAAGGAGCCCTGGTGGCCTAGCGGTTAGGCAGTGGGCTGCTAACCACCAAACTAGCAGTTCTAAATTAGCAGGCATTCTGAAGGAGAACAACAAGCTGTCTGCTCCTTTAAAGAATTAGTCTTGGGAATGCACAGTGGTAGCTCTACCCTGGCCCATAGGGCTGCTCTGAGTCTGACTCGACTGGACAGCAGTGAGTATGGGTTTGGTTTGGTTTTCACAGGTACCCCGATCCATTGGTGGTCTTGGTAAATTGCACACGCTGGTTCAGTGGACCTTGTGTAGGGCTTGAGAATTTGCACTTCTAACAAGCTCCTGATGTTGCTAGTCTGTGACCATATTTGGGGTGGCAAGGCTCTGGACTACCGGGGTCTTCCTGGTGGCTGCTGTCACAGCACAAGTTCCCAAGAGTGCACCGCTACTCATTTCTTTGGAATGATTTGGACTGAGTTTTCCCAGCCATTTCATCAAGGTTTTTGGCTATTTGTTCCATGACACTGAAAAGTTTGGACCTGACATACGCAGCTCAGGCTGTATTATCTATCTTCTCTGCCCTCTTGGATTGGAGATGGATCACCTATGAAGCGATGAGGGTAAGAAGGGTTGGGTGTCCCCGGGTAATGTGAACAGTTAGCACGCTCAACCACTGCTGATTAAAAGGTTTGCGGTTCAAATCTAAGGCCCCTCAGAAGAAAGGCCTGCTGATTGACTTCTGAACGACCAGCCTTTGAAAGCTCTGTGGGGTCCCGTGGTGCTGACCCACACGGCGTCACCGTGAGTTGGAATGGACTCCTCAGAAACGGGTTTAGTAAGCAGCACAAAGAGGAAACTCCTTGGTGAACTGGAGGACACGGTAGCTGAAACCATGGGCTCCAACATACTACCCCTGAGGCTGGCAAAGGACCGGGCAGTGCTGCCTTGTGTTGCAAAGAAGGTCCCTGTGATGTCAGAATGATTGGACAGCACTAACAACAACAAAGGGTGTCAGGGCCCTTCACTTCCCCAGACCACTGACCAGGTTCAAAGACCCGCATGCATGTATAGTTTCACAGTTAGACGTGTTTAGAAAAAAATAATGTTTGCAAAAGTAAAATCTTGGTTTACATTTTACAGAGCATGCACAATGAGTAGAACTCTTAAGGTCCACCAGAACCTGTTTAGGGTCCCCTCCACTTGCTCACCACCGATAAGTCGATTCTGACTCATATTGATCCTACAGGAGAGGTTAAAATTTCCCCTGTGGGTATTTCTGAAACTGTAGCGCCTTATGGGAATAGAAAGCCTCCTCTTTCTCTGCAGCTGGTGGGTTCAAACTGCCAACCTTGTCTTTAGCAGCTCAGGACTGACTTGTATCTCTATGAAACCAAAATCTACCTCACTGCCAGGGAGGTGATGCTGACTCATAGTGACCCTATGAGGCAGAGTAGATCTGTCCCTGTGAGTTTCTGAGACTGTAACTCTTTATAGGAGTAGACAGACTCTTCTTCCCACGGAGTGGCTGGTGGTTTCAAAGTGCTGACTTTGGTGTTAGCAGCCCAACATGCAAACACTATGCCACCAAAGCTCCTTTTGGACCCCTATAAGTAGATAAATATTTCTCTTATATCTGTGTTTCAACCAAAGGCATGGCTATAAAGGAAAAAAGGCCATGAGTGTCAAGAATGATTTGAAAATGTGGAGTTCTTTTGGGAAAGTATAAATATATATATATATATATACTTGTGTATATAAATAGAATTCTGACGGCAAGAGTGGTCAGGAGTTGGACTGTTAATCTCAAGGTCAGCAGTTTGAATGGCCAACCGCTCCTCCGGAGAAAGAGGAGATTTTCTACTCCTCTAAAGAATCACAGTCTCAGAAACCCACGGGGGCCATTTTACTCAGTCCCATGGGCCTGTGAGTTGGAATGGACTTGATGGCAGTGAGGGCATGTAAATATGCAAACACCCACCTCGGACTTAGGATTTGACCTGCTCCCTCAGCCCCGTGAGCATCTGCATCTGAAGCCATGGACTTGGCCTTCTGTGAAGAACCCATTAGTGCACCGCCACAAAGAGAACGAGTTTCCTCTGTGTCAGTCCATTACCCTGCCAACGTTCAGGATGGAGCCAACACCCTTGGTTTCCCAGAGAAATTGGCTCAACATCCCCCTGATGTGGTTGCATGACATAGGCCACTCATGCAATGCACTGCATGTGCTCTATTTAATGCACTATCACCAACAAGTCTACATGGGTGGTAACTCTGAAAACCTTGCCCAAACAGCTGGCTTCACCAAAGTATATGGAACCATGTGGAGTCGTCGACCAGTTCGACTCTGCACTGGCTGTACGTTGGCATTGCCAAGGGGGCTTTCTCACTGACCGTGACCTGAATCCTGCTTCCACTAAGCCTTGCTTCATTGGTCTGGGATGGGGCCAGGCCAATGGGAGGCTTGAAAGCTCCTAAGGGATTCCAAAGTATGACCAAGGGTGAACACTACTGTTTTTGGCCATCACATCCGGGAAGGCCCTTGGGACTTTGCCACTCAAAGTACGATAGGTCAAGGAACCAGCAACATCAGCATTAGCTTCTCCCATGCTAATGCCATCGAGTTGATGCTGACTCATAGTGACCCTACAGGACAGGGTAGAACTGCCCTTGTGGGTTTCCCAGACTGTCACTCTTGCCCGGAGTCTACAGCCTCATATTTCTCCCAAGGAGTGGCTGGTGGTTTAGGACTACTGTCCTTGTGGTTAACAGCCCAAGAGTACCAGGGCCTCTAGAACTGCTGGATCCTAGACCCCACCCTGAACCCACAAAATCAGAATCTGCCCCCCATGCATGCATGTGAAAGTTTAAGAAATACTTCCTTAGAAACCATTACTTTCCAGAACAAACTCCTCCTGCCAGAGGTGCACAAATGGAAGCCCATCAGGCCATGCTCGCCTAGAAGCAATTTGAGGTCTCAGTGCTCCTATATCCTGGCTGTCATCCAGATTTCCTTATTCTCACCTGGACTGTTGTCACTGCAGCAGGTATTGGTGAGTCCTCAGCACGAACAGCCCCAAATTCGGTCTAGAGACACAGCTCCCATTTCAGAGTAGTACAATCCACAGTTTCCTGTAGAGTTTCTGGCTTTTACTGGCTTGGGGTAGGGTCTAGTGGGAAACGCATCTTAGCAAGAGCCATTATGTATTCTGGATGTGCACAATGAGTTTGTCTTGAGGCATATTTATGTCTGATGTTGTTATGTATTCTCTTTCTATCCCATGCAACGTTATTTTTTTGAAATTTTATATTTGCTTTTAATTACCCAGACATATAAGTGATTTATAGCTAGGTCTGATCGATTGGAATCAGATGACCACGCCTGGATTAACCATGGGTCCTGGTGACCATTAGGCACTTCTTTCCATGAATGATATTTTCACCTGAGTGAATGCATTCACGACTTTTCTTCTCTTAAGATAAATAAGCAGGTGGGTATCCTTTTGCTATGCTAGCACTTCCTTGTGCTGTTTTAAGTTCATCCAGCAATTTTTAAAAAGAGAAACATATTACAACTGTCACACACTTTATAATTCATGTGGAAAAATTTGAGGGAGAGCTAAATAGAGGTGACCCGTGGTGCAGTCTTACTTACTGCTTGTTAGAAGGTACTGAAATCTTATATACATAAACACTAAAAACCAGGAGAGAGGAAATGGTGGTTCCATGGCAGAATTCTCACTAGTCATGCAGGAAATTTGGGTTTGATTCTTGGCCAGTGCGCCTCCTGTTACAGCTACCACCTAACTGCTAGTGGAGGCTGGCATATTGCTATGATGCTGAACAGATTTTAGCGATGTTTTCTGCCTACAGACAGACTAGGAGGAAAGGCCTGGTGAACTCCTTCAAGCCATCAGCCACTGAAAACCCCCCAGCTGACAAGGGGTCAAATCTACAACCCATTGAAGGAATGGGGCAGGACCAGTGGGCATTGAGTTCTGTAGCACATGGAGTCCGCATGAGTCAGGAGCTGGCTGACTTGAAGGCAATTGTCCACAGCACTCTCTAGGAGGCAGTGGTTGGAGCACATAGGCGTCCTTCATGTGGCCCCATGATCATCAAGCCTTAAGTCATGCAACCAACTCTGGGAAATGAGAGATGCCCGGGGTACCAGGAATATTTGAAAGACCTGGTGTAAATTGGTTCAGCCCAGGGGAGTTCTGGAAACCACCGAGGTAAGCTTCCTGCTGAAACCACTAACTTAGCTCCAGTGCGAGTGGATGGGTGTCTGCACATGTACCCAGCCACCATTAGTGCGTTTGTTGTTGTTGTTGTTGTTGCCGTTCACGTCCGTAGAGTCGATGCCGATTCACAGTGACCCTATATGACAGGGTAGAATTCCCCCTGTGACTTTCTCACACTGTGACTCTTTACAGGAGTAAAAAAGCCTCATCTTTCTCTTGAGGAATGGCTGGTGGTTTTGAATGGTTGATCTTGCCATTAGTCCATTGCGTAACCAGGTGCTGTCAATTTGGTTCCAACTCATGGCCACTCTATGTACAGCAGAACAAAACAACACGCTGCCCTGCGCATTTCTCACAGCCATTCCTACATTTGAGCCACTGTGTCAACCCATCTTGTGGAGGTTTGTCCTCCTTTTGGCTTGACCAAGCATGCTGCCCAACTCCAGGGACTGGTCCCTCTGATAACACCCAAAGTACATGAAGCCAAATGTCACCATCCTCGCTTCTAAGAATCAATCTGGCTGTAGTTCTTTCAACATAGATTTGTTTGTTCTCCTAGAAGTTCCTTGGTGTATTCAATATTCCTCACCAGGACCATATTTCAAATGCATCAATTCTTCTCGTAGGACTTCCTTATGCATTTTCCAGCTTCCACATGAAAATAATCATGCCTTGGGATAGGATACTCCTGAATTTTTAAGGTGACAAAGTCACCTTGGTTCAAAAAAATGTTTAAAAGGCCTTTTGCAGCAAATTCACTGAAAGCAATTTATCCAGTGATTTCTTTACAGATATTTCTATGAGCGTTGGTTGTGGATGGGTCCAAGTAAGATGAAATGCTTCATCATTTAAATCTTTTCTCTGTTTATCATGTTGCTTATTGGTTCAGTGGTGAGGATTCTTGTTCTTTTAACCTCGAGTTGTAATCCATACTGAAGACTATCATCTTTGAACTTCATCAGTAAGTGCTTCAACTCCTCTTCCCTTGCAGCAAGCAAGGCTGGTCGCCTGCATATTTCAGGCTGTTCTCCAATCTTCCTGCAATCCTGAAGTCTCCAATTCAGCCATTCAAAACTCAAAACAGCTCAATGCCATGGAAGTCAAGTCAATTCTGACTCGAGCAACCCTGTAGGCCAGGAAAGAACCTCCCGGAAGGTTTCCAAGACTGTAATCTTTGTGGCAGCACATGGTCACATCTTTCTCACTCGGGATAGCTGGTGAATTCCAAGTGTTGCTCTTTCGGTTAACAGTGAAGTGCTTAAACATTGCCCTACCTGGATTCCAAGTGTGAGCTAGCAGCCACAATTTTCTTCTGAGACCAAAGGGGTTGTTAGGTGTGAATTCTCGACCAAGGGTGGTCCAGCAGGCCTGCTCAGTATTCGCCCAGGTGCAAAATCCATCAAGAGGATGCATTGTCATTATTTTTAATCACATAACACACCCAGGTGTAGCAGCAACCCAGCTTTGTAATATCACCCTGGTTTTGATAAATATGTACCATTCCTTGATAACGCTTCCAAATCCTTTAATATCCTGCAGCTCAGTCCCTGATGTCTGGCTGTAACAAAAGGTGTGAAGGGAGACCATATGTCAATAAACTCTCCCCGTCTACCACAACTCACCGCATAATCAGCTCCACGGTAAAATGCATGGTAAGTCAGTTATGCGCTGGCGGGGAGGGCAAGGGGCCCCTTTCAGGTTTGTCTTCTGATGAAGTTGACCAAAATGACTTCTTATTTCAGCCTATTAGGAGAGTGAGAGTTTCCCCCCCTCCCTCGCCATTTTTCTTTTCTTTTCCCTTTTTGTCCCTTTCCCCTTGTAGGGACAGCCTGCTCTGCTATTCTGAAAGGGTTGTCTGTTTTATGCTGCGCTCTCCACTCCATTAAATCACCTTTCCTCACATTAAATACAGGTCTTCAGGGTGGTCAGAGAGCTTTGCTGTGAGGGATAATGATATAATGAGGATGACATGCATGAAAAATCATTTTTCAGCTCAATCCCAGGCAGACCACGGGGAAGCATGAAATGGGAAGGGGGAGAGGTGTACCTCACTTTGGACAAGAGCCAGGCTTCTGAGGGGGCCAGTCTCGACCTGGAAGGCTGCTGAAGGCTTCTTTACCTCACTCACTCATTCACTCATTCATTCAACCAGCTTGCTACTTACTTATTAAATGCCACACCTTGGGGCTCTCTCACTGAACAAAAGAGACAAAAATCCCCCTTCTGTCAAGAAGCTTCCATAAACAGAGGCATTCAAACACTTCCTAGAGAATGTGTTTAAAGTCCAATTTACACAAAAGCAGAAGAAGAGACTGATGCGAGGGGTTTCACACACACACACACATGTTCATATATGACTCCCATTGCAGC
The DNA here is from genome assembly GCF_050624435.1 of Tenrec ecaudatus. Classification (NCBI taxonomy): domain Eukaryota; kingdom Metazoa; phylum Chordata; class Mammalia; order Afrosoricida; family Tenrecidae; genus Tenrec; species Tenrec ecaudatus. Next base: position 95,508 of record NW_027459165.1, on the reverse strand, counting down.
GACAAAGTGTAGGACTCTTCCAGGAGACACTATTCATTGGAGTTAAATTGCTCCCCCCAACCCCCTGAGCTCTCTCTCTCTCTCTCTTTTTTCTTTCTTTCTGAGAGCAATTGCCCTTGGAAGGGATTAGCTGTTATCACTCTCTAGCACCTTAGTGTGAACTTATTTATTGGCTCCTTTTCCTGCCTAGATAGGAGGGGCCTCCAGGGCTGCTAAAAGCCAGAAAAATCCCAAAAAAGGCAGCAACAAGAGAGGCAGAGGACAATTGGGGCCAGTGTTTCTCATTTCAGTGGGGGGGGGCATTTGTTAAAGATGCAGATTACACACACATACAGCACACACACACTTCCCTGCCACCCCACCCAATATGGCCCTACTAAATAAGGATCCTACCCCACCATCTGTCCGGGAGCCCCTGAACTGGCCCTTCCCATGAAACAAGCCAGGGCCATTGAAAGTGACTCTTTAGGCAAAAGACCAGTGACTTAGGTTTTCCAAACCGGGATAAAGACCATTTGTTAAGCACTTGCATATTAACCAAAAGGTTGATGCTTCAAACCCACCCACAGGTTCCTAGGAAAGCAGGCCTGGTGATCTGTTTCTGAAAGGGCACAGTCTTGAAAAGGATCCCTGGTAACATATTGTCCTGCTAGCCATAAGGTCAGTAGTTCAATACTACCAGCTGCTCTGAGAGAGAAAGCTGAAGCTTTCTACTGTACAGATGTATAGTCTCAGAAACCTACCAGGGCAAGTATACTCTGCTGCCATGAGTCAGAATTGACTCAATGGCAGCAAGTGAGTGGATGGGCAGGGATTGATTGGGCACCAACTAACACTAAGAACAACTATTTTGGGTGGCAGTGACATTCTTCTGCTTTATCTAGAATCTGAACTCTCAGCGTCATTAACAATGGAGGCAACAGACAAATAATTATAAACTACAGAAGGGTAAAGAAAAGCTAAAGAAGTTACTTCTGTTTGGGGTTTAGTTGTGTGCTTTTTTTAGCAGAAAATATGAACTATGAAGGAGCAGGGACTTGCTGGACTTAAATATGAACTGTAAGATCTCTATCCGGGCTAGAGTTACATCTCAGTTCTTGGCTCCGCATGAGAAAGAATTCACGCCAAAGCCTGGCTCGTGATCCAAGTGAGTTTAATGAAAGTGAAAAGAAGTTTCAGGTTTTACGCGCCACCCCTAGGATTCCTCCCCACCATGCAGCCTGGCAGAGACTGCTCGAGGTCACGCAAAGATCTCTCTCCTAAGTTTTCCTCCAAAAAAAGACCTGTCTCATGTTCTTTCTCAAGTTCTCTCCCCAGTTCCTGTCCCCAGTTTTTCCTTTCTCCCCCTCGCTCCTGCCTTTTCAAGGATTCCCGGGGAGAGGCATGGTGAATGACCCCAGGTCGATCCCATTGGCTGAATTGCAATCACCTGGCCCAGGTGGGCTGATCCAGGTTTAACGCCCATCCGTACCCACCAGCGGGAAAACCTAGGCTTTTGTTCTATGCTTGGTTCTCCTGGGCATGCGTCAATGGACATCTCATTCCTGCCTATCTGCCTAACAAAACCTATTTTTCAACCCCAAGTCTTTCTTGCCAAAAAATAATGTCCCATAATAGGAATGGCATGAGCAGGGCTTCTGTGTTGGATCAGATCAAGAAGATAGCTTTCATGCCCTGTACTAAGATCACAAAAGAATGTAATCCAGTGCCTTGTAGACAGTCTCGTGTACACAAAAGGTTTTCTAAGAGTCTCCAGAAGGCTGTGCTACAGCCTAAATAGGCTGAATTGCAGCCTAAAACAGAGAGGGACCCATTTCAAAGAGATGTGGGGACATGGCTTTCATAAAATTGAATGCATCATGTAATCCAGTGCAAGGGAAACCCAGTAACTTTGGGAAGGAACTGCATTGGCTTGGACTAAACAGCCAGAGATAGTGCTACATAAAAAGAAAGAAGATGATTGATAAAGCAACCCAGACATTATTGTGGAAAAGGAAAAGGGACTTAGAAGACAACCAAAAGCTACAAGGAACCTCTCTTAGGGAGAAGTCTTGTGGTTTCAACTTGTGTGCTCTGGGGGATATTTGGCAGTCACGTATTAAATTGTGCATTCAATTTAATCCCTTTAAGGGATTTTGTCACTGGGCCTACAGCCCAACTATCCTGACAAAAAAATCTATCTTGAAAATCACCCTGCTGTGAGGAAGCTAAAGGCAAGCACATGATATGATCACATGGAGGGAAATTGGGGAGCCAATGCAACAGCAAGAACCCAGGCCCTAGACCTATGAACCAAAGCAAACCCATCTTGCCGGGTCTCACTGCTTGAGCTGGTTTGGCCAATGCCACGTGGAGTGGAGATGTGCTGCCCCAGCCAAACCTTCCTCAAATTACAAAATTATGAGCAAATAATACACCGAGTGGGATTGAAAGTCACTAAGCAGCAATAGGTAAGTAAAACATATGGGCCTACCATTACCTATCTGTAAAGAGTCTTTGGCAACTGGTTTATGGAAGACACAGGCCCTGATTACCTCCCATAACACGTATTCTTTATCATAGCCACGGACACTCATGGAAACATTAAAGTTGTGCTTGAGAGAGGAAAAGGTGAGTTAAGAACTGAGAAAGATGGTCATGTGGCCTGGATATTGCTCAAACACTCCATTCTCCTTGGTCTCTTGGAAGAAGGAGAGGGATGAGAACCCAAAGCTGTAAACATTGTGTGGATTAGAAACGTGTTAAGTTTGGCGTGAGGGCTGAAGGCCCAGGTTGGTAAAATTATTTCTGTGGGATTATCTAGAACCAGGGCTGCTCTGAGGCCCACACTGGAGAGAATGCCATGGTCATTACCCTTGTATGCTTTATTTTGGCTGAGTCCCTCCACCATCATGTGTCAGGGCTTACCCAGTGCCCCTTCTCAGCCCTGATACACGGTGTTGCCAAAAGGGCTCAGAGATGTTAAGCAATCTGATCAAGGTCATGGGGCTTAAGGTCAGGTACAGAGCCAGACACTGAAATGCAAGAAGACTGACTCCTATGCCCAGACCTGGGACAAATCTCTCTGACAGAGCTGGGTAGATGCCCCTAAACATCCGTCTTGTGTGTGTGTGTGTGTGTGTGTGTGTGTGTGTATTTGTGTGTGTGTGTATGTGTATATCCACATATATATGTTTGGTTTATTTGTCATCAACATAATTAGAGTATTTCTATCCAATTAAAAAATGAATTAAGCCAAGGTTGGTGGTTTACAATTTGCACAAGTGCCTTTATGAACTATCATGGTTTACTTTCTTTCATTGGGAGGCAGCTCCAAGCTTCAGACCTCTTCACTCCCCCGGTGAGGTGCTACATTCAGACCAGAGTCAGAGGAAAGGATTGACCAGAAAGAGTCAGTTCACTGAATGAGGTTCCTTTGCAAAGGAAGCCAAAATGGCCCTTAAACTCATGGCCATCAAGTCAATACTAGCTCCTAGTGAGGGACCCTGTTGAACAGGATCCTATGGTACAGGGTAGCTCTGTCCCTGTGACTCTCCAAGACTAACTCCATGGAAGCAGAAAGCACCAGGTTTCTGACACAAGGCTGATGGTGGTATCAAATTACTGGCCTTTGGGATGTCAGCTCAACTTGTAACCACTATGCCACAAGGGCACTTAGTCAATCTAACAGGTCTGGCAAAATGTAGAGCCAGACATTATATACTGAAAATGGCTCACCACCACCACCAAAGGCTGGCTTTCTGGTGGTGGTGGTGGTGGTGGTGGTGGTGGTGGTGGTGGTGGTGGTGGTGGTGGTAAGGGTAGGGGTAGGGGTAGGGGTTGGGGTAGGGGTAAGGGTAAGGGTAAGGGTAAGGGTAAGGGTAAGGGTAAGGGTAAGGGTAAGGGTAAGGGTAAGGGTAAGGGTTCGGGTTCGGGTTCGGGTTCGGGTTCGGGGTCGGGGGTCGGGGTCCGGGGTCCGGGGTCCGGGGTCCGGGGTCCGGGGTCCGGGGTCGGGGTCCGGGGTCCGGGGTCCGGGGTCCGGGGTCCGGGGTCCGGGGTCCGGGTCGGGGTCGGGGTCGGGGTCGGGGTCGGGGTCGGGGTCCGGGGTCCGGGGCCGGGTCCGGGTCCGGGTCCGGGTCCGGGTCCGGGTCCGGGTCCGGGTTAGATAAAATTGATGTGTGACTTGATAGGGCCACTAGTAAGCCAGCATATATAAAAGACTTACTCCCTCCCCCAACAGAATGGGTTCTTTTCTCCAAGATTTCAAGAAACATGGCATGACCAGGAAAGACAACAGGTCCAAATTCCTAAAGCCACCAAAGTGGCTCCCCTCCCCATCCCCGTCCTCTTTATCCCACTTTGCAGGACGACTCAGGATCGGGAGAGCTGGCTTAAGACCTAATGTGACCGCTGCCTGCCTATCAGTTCATGGGGGCAAAAGGAAGAGAAATACCACCTATTTTAAAGTCACCCCCCAACACGTGCACTAGGGCTGGCATGTCCACTCCACCCCCCAGAAGGATCACTGGTCAGCAGCATTCTCTGCTTAAGGCAAGCAGCCCAAACACCTGGGGAAACCCCAAGAGTCCCTCTTTGGGTCTATGTCCCATTTTTTTCCCCAGGATTGCATAATTGGAATAAACAAAACCCCCTGTCTGAGAAACCACAAGGTCTGATTTCTTTGCTAGACTAGCTTTTCCACATGCATCAGCCCACCTCAGACAAGTGCCAGCCACTTCTGCAGGTGCTGTTCACAGCAGAGGAATGGGAGCCCTTCCAGAGAGAGGCCCAGAAAGCAGTCAATAGAACTGATGGTCAGCCAGCGGGCACTCCCCAGTGGAGAGAAACTCTTTTTACCACTCCACGAATAATGTGGGACCCAAACTCCCAGTAATGCCCCGAGGGCTTAGCTAGGTATCACCAGTCTCTCTTGCAGGGCCTCCGTGGGACAACTAGGAAACCTATGCATTTATCTAAGGTCAGTGAGAATTTTCAGGCGCCTACAAACGAATGTCTGTCTGCCTGCCTGCCTGCCTGCCTTTTTAGAGTGGCTGATGGAATCCTGCGTTCTTTGTACCCCCAAGGACCCAGAGGCCCCCGAGAACAAGAGGGAAATAAGTATTGCCTTTATTACTCAGCCCGCCTCAGACATGAAAAAGAAATGGGAAGCATTTGAAGGGAACAATCTTCGTGATTTGGTAGAAGTGTCTTATTGGGTGTATCACAACACAGATGACCCTACCACGACAGAGACAAAGAAATAGCTAAAATACTAGGAATTGCCATGAGACACAACAGAGACTCAGAAAAAGAGATCATGGCTCACTCACGGAGAGACTGACCTGTGGCACCACAAAGCCCTGAGGAAGGAAGGATCCAGGTGCCTACTACAGAAGAGACAGACATTGGAAAAAACATTGCATTGAAAACTCCAGGAGAGACGGACAAACCTCCACTAGAGAGGACAGGCCTCGTCCTCGCCTAGAAAAACCCAAGTGAGAGACAATAACGCTTGAGGAAGCTGAAGGAATGTCTCAGGACTCTGTTTCACTGGCCCCCAGGATCCCGTGCTAACTGTCCAAGTTGGGGGCCAGCCAGGAAATGTCTTGGAGGACACAGGGGCCATCTTCTCAGGTTCAAAAAAGAGAACGGACACATTGTCAAAGGAAAGATTGGAATTACTGTCAGCCTATGATTGCTTCCAAAGTACTCACACCAGAAGGTTTGCATGGAGATTGGGGGGCTTCCCAAGCCATCAAGGTAAAAAATGTCTCTCTGCCCTATGTCCCAGTTAGCCACATGGTTTTCATGGCACTGGCTCCCGGCTCGGCTGTTGAGCCAGTGAAACTCTTTTAGCAGGAGTTGAAGTGGCCATCAGCGGAAGGGCAAAACCTCCACCGTGGGCTTCCCGTTTCAATACGAAGCCACCTATATCACCTCTTGGATATTATCATTGTCCTGGACTCTGAATCGCCACCCAGGATCTAGAATGCGCCTGACATGTCCACATGGTTTGAATCAGGTTCGGGTTAACCCCTCTCGATCACTTAGTGACATGGGACACTAGACCCTGGAATACCTTTACTTTCCAGATGAGAAAACTCACTCAAAAAGACACAGGTACTGACCCACAGGAACACAACTGGTTAAAAACAAAGCCACATTCCCAACCAGTGTCTGGAGCCAGAGCTCAGAGCCCCATATGCCTGTGCCCAGCTGAGCAGTCACCCTCTCCTGGACCCTCGAAAGATCTGAGCAGATCTTCTCCCCCCATTCCCCCCTCCCACGCCCAAATATGTTTTTTCATAGGATGGCACTGAATCTGCAGCTCTGGGAGCGGGACATATCTGATGGAGAATACGGAGAAGACGAAGGGGGAGGAGGGGAGAGTGGAGCACATCCTGGCCCATCAGGCTTGAGGATGATGTTCCCACTCAGAGAAGACAGTCCACACAGAAGACCACATGGCCAGCCCAAGATGAGACACGACGTCCCTCAAAGACCCACAGCCCTAGAATAGACAACACTGGAGAGACAGTGCGGGAACGGATCCCGCCACACCGAGGCATAGCACTAAGGGCGTGCAGCAGAAGAGCAAGGAAGTGGAGCAACAAGGTCCCCAGGGAATGCCAAAGGAGGACTTTGGGGGCAGGACTTGGTGCCCGCACAGACTGGACTGGAAAACACTGCTAAGGGCCAACAAACAGTCCGTGAACTAACTACAAGCTTTCCTTTCTTGAGGAGTTGTGTTTTCTTTGATGGTCATTGGATTTTGGCTGTTTTCTTTCTTTTGGTGCTTGCTTTCGCTCTGTCTTTTGTTTGTGCATGTTATTACCTCTACTGTATGTCTAAAAAGAGATGCTGGATGCACAATCTTCAGGAGAAAAAAAGGGGACCAACACTTCGCGGGAGGGCCACGGGAAAGAGGGAGTTGGGGGGAAAGGGAGTGATGTCAAGAAACCCAGAGACAAGGGAACAACAAGTGGATGCAAATCCGTGGTGAGGGCGATGTAGGAATCCTGGTAGGGCGTGATCAAGGGTGAAGGAACCAAGAGGATTTACTGAAACCCAAATGAAAACTGAGCATGGCAGTGGGCACAAGAGGGAAATGAAAGGGAATAGCAGAGCGACCTAGGAAGCACGGACCAGTTATAGAGGTCTAAAGAAAGGCACGCACAGATGTAAATATATTTATCTGTGAGCATGGGGAAATACACCTATGTCCATATCTTTATAGGTGTCCTATTAAGGTAGCAGATGGCCTTTGGGCCTCCACTCAAGGACTCTCTCATTGCAAGAATACCTTGTTCTATTACATTGGCATTCTATGATGCTCACCTTCCCGACACGTTCCCTGAAGTCTAAGCGGTTGCATAAGCAAATGTGGTCAAGAAAGCTGATGGTGCCCTGCTATCAAAAGATATGGCGTCTGAGGTCTTAAAGGCCTGAAGGGTAAGCAAGCGGCCATGTAGCTCAGAAACAACAGAGCCCACATGGAATAAGCATACCAGCCTGTGCGATCACGAGGTATCAAAGGGATCAGGCATCATCAGCACAAAAAAATCTCATTGCGAATGAGCAGGGAATGCTGGGTAGAGAGCCAAAGCCCATTTGCAGTACACTGGACATTCCCTTAAGTAAGGTCTTGGGGAAGAGACAAGCCTACACAGGGTACTAGACAGCAACGGTGAAACACAACTTTCCTCTAGCTCCTCAATGCTTCCTCTCCCCTCACTATCAAGATCCCAATTATAACTTTCAAATCTGACTAGACCAGAGAATGTACACTGGGACAGATAGGACCTAGAAACACAGGGAATTCAAGGTGGATGAGCCCTTTAGGACCAGTGTTATGAATGGGGATGCTGGGAGGGTGGAGGGAGGGTAGGCTGGCAGCAGGGAACCGATGACAAGGATCTACATAAAACCTCAAAAGAAAAGGGGGTGAAGGGGGACATCAGACAGTGCAAGATATGACAAAATAATAATTAGTAAATGATGAAGGATTTATGAGGAGGGGTAGTGAGAATGGGGGCGGGGGGAATGAGGAGCTGAGGCCAGGGGCTTGGGTGGAGAGAAGATATTTTGAGAATAATGAGGGCAATGAATGTACAAATGTGCCTTATATCAGTGATGTTTGCACGTATTGTGGTTATTGTTGTATGAGCCCCTATAAAAGGAGAGGAAAAAAAGACCCTGGCAGAGGGCTGATGCTAGGATGATCTCAGGCTGGATTAGACCAGCAAAAGCAGGTGCTGCAGTCGCCTCACCCTGTGTCTATTCCTATGTGAGGCATGAAGCTTAGGGTCCACAGCCCCGGCAGCTGGACAGTGAGAGAGGCGGGGCTCTGAGGTCATTCCACAGGGGGAATGGCCCTCCGGTTCCTGTAGGGCCCACCCTCCTGGGTAGTCCTGCTGTCTGGGGCACCTCTTTCACGGAGCCCACACCAGGGGAGCTCTTCAACTCATGGGGGATTGGCAGGAAGCCTCTGCTCATGCACACACACCACCACCTAGCTGGAGGACCTCGGTGAACAAAGCCTGAGGCAGACAACAAGCCCACTAACTGATCCTGTGAGAGATATAATCAGGATCCAGAAACCGGCAACTGGGAGCAAGGGGCAGCATACCTGGGTCCCAGCCCCTCCCACTGCCCTCTGCAAGGGGTGACATTCCAAAGCACAGTGTTTTCCAAAAGCACTGTCAGGACTTTGGAATGGGCAGCTCATTTGTGGACATGGATACTATGTGATCCAGACATACTACCTCCTCTGATCCTGTCAGCCGAGACTAAAAACCCTTCCAAGCAGAAAGCCATGCATCTGAACAGTATCCACCAGCCACTCACGTCCACTCCTGCTGCCTCCAAAGAGCTTTCCTGGGTTGGTCAGATCTCTCTGGGGACAGATATCCCTCGGGCCTTGGTTCTGCGTGAGAAAGAATTCACGCCAAAGCCTGGTTTGTGATCCAAGTGAGGTTTAGGAGAGTTAGGGAGGTGTGGTGGGCAACCCTGGTCGATCCTAGTGGCTGAATTGAATATACTTGGCCTAGGTGGGTCGATGCAGGTGCAGCGCCCACCCAGGTGGACCTGCCCTTCCTGGCCGGAAACCTGAACCTCTGAGCACGCACAGTGTGCCACTCCTTCCTGGGCCACTAACTGGGCCCTCTGAGCATGTGTAATGGACACCCCAGTCCCTATGCTAGCTACCTAACATTTCCACCCTGAAGAGATGTGGACCCAAATCTTTGGGGTACTGGGCGACGACATCTCTAGCTACTTCCTGCTGGCAAAACGGGCGAAGTGGGGCTTTGGGTCCACACCCTTCCTGCTCTGCTGGGAGGGGTTGTCCATTCAGCGCTAGGATGGATAAGGTTGAAGTGGTCCAGGAGATGGTGGTCCTGGAGCTGGCACACTTGGATTAGGGGCTTTGGTAACTTGAGAACTTCTGGAAAAACCAACAAACGCACAAAAGGGTGAACAGTTTAACTGAGACAAGGCTAGGATTGTGAGGTGGGAGTGCCCTTGAAAGTAGGTGAGTATCACAGGAAGTAAGTAAAAATCTTAGGATTATCAGGCGTGTGTGTTTGCTCATTCTAAGTACCGGCACGGGGGTAAAAGCATTCACAATTTCCCCTAGGGGGGTTCAGGGTTTGGGCACTACTGGGTGCAGTGGGATCACCGCTTCACTTATGATCCTAAGGCATTGGCCCCTCTGATAAGAACTATCTTTCTTTTTAACCCTATAACGCCTCACTTTTAAATTTTTGGGCAAAAAAAATTTCGTTTTGATTCATTACATTCATAGTTATCAATATATATACATTTATATTCATTTCATTAAATGTTAGGGAAAGGTCATGCTCGGCGTTATAGGGTTAAATTGTAATATTGGGATGCTACAGGCGGATTCAACAGGGATCAAAAGTAGAGTAACTGCCTGTGTCATTTTTAATTTTCTCGGGTTCCATTTGAGTAAAAGGCTTGTAAGTTACCCTGGGACCAAATGCCCCTGGTGCCTCTACTAGGGGTAGAATGTTCAGGGAGGGTTCAGGGCTGAGACAATAGTGACCTGAAGTCCAGGATCCCTTAGGGCAGGGGTCCTCAAATTGTTTACACAGGGGGCCAGTTCATTGTCTCTCCGACCGTTGGAGGGCCAGACTATGGTTTTCAAAAAACCTATGGACAAATTCCTATGCACACTGCACGAGTCGGCTGCTAAGCAGGACAGGCAGTGGCAGCAAAAACACCCCAAGTGTGGGATAAATGGCATGGCGCCACATGTGCCCCATGGACCACAGTTTGAGGACGCCTGCCTTAGGGGTTCCTGGGTGCACTGGGGATGAAGGTCTCCTACTGCTCCTCGAGAGGAGAAATGCTCTAAGTCCTGGCATCTCCCCCCACTTTCCCGGCACTCTACCGAACTGTTCCCGGTGAATCACGGTTGGAAGGGAAAGCGTACCATTCTCTGCCCACCATTCTCCTTTCTCAAAACGATACTGTGGCCAAATAGAGTTGCAAAGTGAATCTATCAGCTTTCGTTTGCCCAGCCTCTCTGTATCAACTCTATCCCAATTGGACACGATTCATGCAAGGGGGCAAATCCTGAGCATCAAGCTGCTAAGTCCCATCTAGAAAGCACAAAACAAGGAGGCGATTGACAGCTTGCTGCCTCCAGGTCCATAACCCCCACTTTGAGAGCGCACCCCTGGGTTGCCCTAAATCTCATGCCTCAGCCCAAGGGAAGGGGTCAAGGACTAGTCGCCGAGGGCGACCTTTAGGTCCAACCATTTTTCTGGACAACAGGCTAGGAGGACCATTGCTTGGGAAGGCTCCAAGGCCCTCCAAGACGCCTGCTGGCGGGGCTGATGCTCAAATCTCTGAAGGGAAGGGACACGTGGCAGCTCAGGGAACCTTAAGGGAAATTGGAATTTCTGGCTGGAACATCATGGCAGAGGAGCTGTGTATTAAGTAAGAGCTGTCCCCAAAAGTGCCTGAAGCAGCATCACTGAAAGCCTAAAGGTAACAGTGACTCCGCCTAGGCTTCCGAACGCCATTGGCCTAAGCCTGGGCCACGGAAAACCAGCCTGTAAGAAGGAACAAACCAAATCTGGAAGAACACTAGCCCTATAACGCCTCAAGTTTTAAATTTAGGAATTTTTTTTTTTGGTTTTTATTCTTTACTTTCATAGTTATCAATATATATGGCATTCAAAATATATTTTAAAAGCATAAAATTTTCAGTGTTTTTGAAATGTGACCAAATTGTCACATCTATAAATTGGGTACCTGATACGTTTTCATTAAGAATTATGACAATTTTGTGCTTGGCGTTATAGGGCTAGAGCAGCTTGTTTGAAAAACCAGGAGAAAGGCAAAGGGAATGGAGGGGATAAGGGAAACTTTTGGCTCCCGGGACCAGGCAGGGCTAACTCCCAGGCCTCTTCACCCAGCTCCCTAGGCAGCGCCCTTCCACATGTTTGGACTGGTGGGTGCCATCTTGGCCATGGTCACAGACCCTGTTACCTCTCGGCTACAATGGCGACTGTGTAGGATCTCTGGGAAAAGCTGAAACAGCTTTGACAAGAGTGAAGCCATTTGGGGCTGACAGAAGCCACCATGAAAAGAAAATAAAGTAGCTAGGAAGTGTAAATGAACTAGCTGATATTGGGGAGGTAGGCTGTGCAGACGTCGCCCAAGGGAATGTCATGAAGGAAATGGGTGTTCAGAAGGCTTGCGAGAACGACCAGAGCAGTTTTGGTTCAACTAAGAATGGCTAACCCTAATACCCCGCTTCTCACTCGCCTAGTCCTGAGGAAGTATCCATGTACCTACTATACAAAACAGTGACATTGGAAAAATCAGTGCCTTGAAAAGCCCAGGAGAGGCAGACGAGCCACCACTAGAGGGAACGGGCCTAGTCCTCGCCTAGAAAAATCGAAGCTACAGACAATAATGCTCGAAGCTGAATAAAGGTGTCCAGGCTCTGTTTCACTTGACCCCAAAGAGCCCATGCTCACTCTCCATGTAGGGAGCCAGCCAGTAAATTTCTAGGTGGACAAAGGGGTCACCTTCTTGGTTTCAGAAAAGACTACAGGTGCCTTGTCAAAAGGAAAGGCTTTCATTACAGGGGCCCCAGGGCAGACCCAAGCACACCCATGGACAACGGCCAGAATAACAGATTTAGCACAAGAGACAGTTAGTTACACACACTCTCCTTCCTGGTAATGCCTCAATGCCCCTTTCCCCTAATTGATCGTGACTTATTATGAAAAATGGCAGCCATAATTACTTTCTCATCTGCTACAACCACCTTAACCCTTGAACTTGAAAAGCCAAAAGTTTTGCTCACCGCTCCAATGTCAGAGTGATATGTGTTTTATCAAGGAGCAGAAGAGACCTGCTCAAAGGAACTTCTTGATAAATCGCTAAAAGATATTCCTTTTGTTTGGGCAGAGAACAACCTGCCAGACCTTTCTGAACTTCAGGTGCCTGGGGTCGTACAACTTCTGAGCTCAGCTACACCGGTGTGTCAAGCTAACCCTACTCCCTGGATAGCAAAAGTGGGTATTTCTGTTCCCATTTGCAGACTAAAGAGGACAGGCATTTGGGTCCTCTGCAAGTCCACATGGAATGCTCCCCTGCTGCCCATGCAGAAGCCGGGAACTGAGGACTTCCAACCGGTGCAGGATCTCAGAGAGGCAAATGAGAGGATAGAAACGGGCCACCCCATGTGCCAAACCCCGAGACCCTCCTGAGTACTATCCCGTCAAACTGAATTTGTTATACTGTTTTGGACTTAAAGGATGCTTTGTTCTCCATACCCGTGTCCCCTGCACATCAACCCAGTGAAGACTTACAGGGACACAAGGAGGAACACCCCCAAACCACCTTGCTCCAGTATGCAGATGACCTCCTCCTGGCCTCCGAAACCCTGGAGGAATGCCAACGGGCTACCAAGGACCTGATAATAGTCCTTGGCCCATTGGGGTACAGGGTATCTGCAAGAAAGGCTCAACTGTGTGTCCATAAAGCTGTATACCTAGGCTACCAACTGGAGGAGGGAAAACGGACCTTGTCCCCCAGCCGCACTGAGGCGATCCTCAAAATCCCAGTCCCTGAGACTAAGAGGCAGTTGCAAGAGTTTCTAGGAGCTGTGGGGTACTGTCCATTGTGGAATTTGGGATTTGCAAAAACAACGAAACCCCTATATGCAAGTACTGGGGAAAGGAAAAAGAACTTAAATGGACTGAAGTAGAACAACAAGCGTTTGAATCCTTTAAAAAGTCGCTCATATGGGCAACCTCTCTTGCCCTACTAGACATAGTAAAGCCCTTCCAATTGTCTATGTGAGGCCAGAGGCACAGCAAAAGAAGTGCTAACTGAGAACTTGCGGCCATGGAAGAGACCTGTGGCCTATCTTTCAAAGAAACTGGACTCTGTAGGTGCAGGATGGCTGAGCTGCATGCAAGCTGAGGCTGCCACGGCCATCCTAGTCATAGAAGCTAGGAAGCTTACACTGGGACAGGATATTGCTGTGGTAGGGGGACCTATGGTTGAACCACTCCTAACCAGTCCCCCGGACCGGTGGATCTCGAATGCCAGGACTATGCCACAAATCCCCAAGGTAGTGGCTGTGACCATGCCATCCCCAGTGTTACAGCCACAACCTACATACTCAGAAAATGATCTAAAGATAAGCCAAGAGCTGGCCTGCCAAAAAGACTGGGAGCATCCAGGGTGGCTGCTCCATCCTGATGGAAGAAGATTCATGCCAGAAGCTCTGGGAGAGATCTGATTCAAGGACTACATGAAGGTATGCATTTGGGATCCTCTCTAAACTGTCTCAGTTGCTTCTCGGGCACTTTTACATACCCAGGCTTGGACACTGGGTGGCAGATGTCACCCACCGTTGATTGCACTGTGCTCGGGTAAACAACCCCAGAAAGAAAAGGAGCAACCCCAACCACGAGCTCGAGGTAGTAGTCCTGGAGAATTCTGGGAGGTGGACTTTATGGATATCAAACTTAGAAAGTATGGCTACCGATATTTGCTGGTGTTCGTAGACACCTGTTCTGGATGGGTGGAAGCCTTCCCAACAAAGAAGGAAACTGCTGCCACTGTGTGTAAATTATTAGTAACTAAAATTGTCCCTAGATTTGGCCTTCCCACCACCTTGGGGTCCAACAATGGCCCAACATTTATTGCTCAAATTACTAAAGTCTTAGCAATGCTTCTAAATATTAACTGGAAGCTCTTCAGGGCAAGTAGAAAAAATAAACAGAACCCTAAAGGAATTGTTCGTTAAGTTGCATTTAGGACCTGGCGAGACCTGGGTTGATCCTTACTTTACCTTTTGCCCTACTTCAAGTCCGATGCACTCCCTATGTGAAAAGCATGACCCCATTTGAATTTATGTTTGGCAGACCTTCCCCAAATCCTCCCAAGATTGAAGGAAGTAGAAATAATGGAAGTCACTAATCGTTCCCTCATCGAGTGCCTGCAGGCTGTGCAACAGGTGAGAGACAAATCATCTGCTCTGACACCTTCATTTTGGGCCTAACCAAGGGAAAGGGAACAGGCAGCCAACAACGTGCAACCAGGAAACTGGACATGGGTAAAGAAGCACCAACCGGACACCTTAGAACCCAGGTGGACTGGCCCATACCAAGTGATTCTTACAACACACCAACTGCTGTTAAAATAGTGGGGAGGGGGCCGTGGATTCATCAGTCATAAGTAAAAAAAAACAAAAAAAAACCCAACCCTGAGCATATCCTGAAAAGATGGACACCCAGAAAGACAGAAAATCCCTCAAAATTAAGGCTTTACAGAACTTGATTGTTTTTCTCCGAGTATTGCTGACAGCACCCACTGTTTCCCCCAAGCACAAACACATCTGTGGACTGCTATTCTAACCTCCAGCAGACTCAGGTTTACACAGGCACCTCACGGCCCCTCATGGGGCAGAGCCTACCTAGAAGCTGCTGGAGAGAAAGTCACTCAGTGGGCTCCGGGATCCTGCCTTGAGGATCATGTTCCCACTCAGAGAAGACAGTCCACACAGAAGACCACATGGCCAGCCCAAGATGAGACACGACGTCCCTCGAAGACCCACAGCCCTAGAATAGACAACACTGGAGAGACAGTGCGGGAACGGATCCCGCCACACCGAGGCATAGCACTAAGGGCGTGCAGCAGAAGAGCAAGGAAGTGGAGCAACAAGGTCCCCAGGGAATGCCAAAGGAGGACTTTGGGGGCAGGACTTGGTGCCCGCACAGACTGGACTGGAAAACACTGCTAAGGGCCAACAAGCAGTCCGTGAACTAACTACAAGCTTTCCTTTCTTGAGGAGTTGTGTTTTCTTTGATGGTCATTGGATTTTGGCTGTTTTCTTTCTTTTGGTGCTTGCTTTCGCTCTGCCTTTTGTTTGTGCATGTTATTACCTCTACTGTATGTCTAAAAAGAGATGCTGGATGCACAATCTGCAGGAGAGAAAAAGGGGACCAACACTTCGCGGGAGGGCCACGGGAAAGAGGGAGTTGGGGGGAAAGGGAGTGATGTCAAGAAACCCAGAGACAAGGGAACAACAAGTGGATGAAAATCCGTGGTGAGGGCGATGTAGGAATCCTGGTAGGGCGTGATCAAGGGTGAAGGAACCAAGAGGATTTACTGAAACCCAAATGAAGACTGAGCATGGCAGTGGGCACAAGAGGGAAATGAAAGGGAATAGCAGAGCGACCTAGGAAGCACGGGCCAGTTATAGAGGTCTAAAGAAAGGCACGCACAGATGTAAATATATTTATCTGTGAGCATGGGGAAATACACCTATGTCCATATCTTTATAGGTGTCCTATTAAGGTAGCAGATGGCCTTTGGGCCTCCACTCAAGGACTCTCTCATTGCAAGAATACCTTGTTCTATTACATTGGCATTCTATGATGCTCACCTTCCCGACACGTTCCCTGAAGTCTAAGCGGTTGCATAAGCAAATGTGGTCAAGAAAGCTGATGGTGCCCTGCTATCAAAAGATATGGCGTCTGAGGTCTTAAAGGCCTGAAGGGTAAGCAAGCGGCCATGTAGCTCAGAAACAACAGAGCCCACATGGAATAAGCATACCAGCCTGTGCGATCACGAGGTATCAAAGGGATCAGGCATCATCAGCACAAAAAAATCTCATTGCGAATGAGCAGGGAATGCTGGGTAGAGAGCCAAAGCCCATTTGCAGTACACTGGACATTCCCTTAAGTAAGGTCTTGGGGAAGAGACAAGCCTACACAGGGTACTAGACAGCAACGGTGAAACACAACTTTCCTCTAGCTCCTCAATGCTTCCTCTCCCCTCACTATCAAGATCCCAATTATAACTTTCAAATCTGACTAGACCAGAGAATGTACACTGGGACAGATAGGACCTAGAAACACAGGGAATTCAAGGTGGATGAGCCCTTTAGGACCAGTGTTATGAATGGGGATGCTGGGAGGGTGGAGGGAGGGTAGGCTGGCAGCAGGGAACCGATGACAAGGATCTACATAAAACCTCAAAAGAAAAGGGGGTGAAGGGGGACATCAGACAGTGCAAGATATGACAAAATAATAATTAGTAAATGATGAAGGATTTATGAGGAGGGGTAGTGAGAATGGGGGCGGGGGGAATGAGGAGCTGAGGCCAGGGGCTTGGGTGGAGAGAAGATATTTTGAGAATAATGAGGGCAATGAATGTACAAATGTGCCTTATATCAGTGATGTTTGCACGTATTGTGGTTATTGTTGTATGAGCCCCTATAAAAGGAGAGGAAAAAAAGACCCTGGCAGAGGGCTGATGCTAGGATGATCTCAGGCTGGATTAGACCAGCAAAAGCAGGTGCTGCAGTCGCCTCACCCTGTGTCTATTCCTATGTGAGGCATGAAGCTTAGGGTCCACAGCCCCGGCAGCTGGACAGTGAGAGAGGCGGGGCTCTGAGGTCATTCCACAGGGGGAATGGCCCTCCGGTTCCTGTAGGGCCCACCCTCCTGGGTAGTCCTGCTGTCTGGGGCACCTCTTTCACGGAGCCCACACCAGGGGAGCTCTTCAACTCATGGGGGATTGGCAGGAAGCCTCTGCTCATGCACACACACCACCACCTAGCTGGAGGACCTCGGTGAACAAAGCCTGAGGCAGACAACAAGCCCACTAACTGATCCTGTGAGAGATATAATCAGGATCCAGAAACCGGCAACTGGGAGCAAGGGGCAGCATACCTGGGTCCCAGCCCCTCCCACTGCCCTCTGCAAGGGGTGACATTCCAAAGCACAGTGTTTTCCAAAAGCACTGTCAGGACTTTGGAATGGGCAGCTCATTTGTGGACATGGATACTATGTGATCCAGACATACTACCTCCTCTGATCCTGTCAGCCGAGACTAAAAACCCTTCCAAGCAGAAAGCCATGCATCTGAACAGTATCCACCAGCCACTCACGTCCACTCCTGCTGCCTCCAAAGAGCTTTCCTGGGTTGGTCAGATCTCTCTGGGGACAGATATCCCTCGGTCCTTGGTTCTGCGTGAGAAAGAATTCACGCCAAAGCCTGGTTTGTGATCCAAGTGAGGTTTAGGAGAGTTAGGGAGGTGTGGTGGGCAACCCTGGTCGATCCTAGTGGCTGAATTGAATATACTTGGCCTAGGTGGGTCGATGCAGGTGCAGCGCCCACCCAGGTGGACCTGCCCTTCCTGGCCGGAAACCTGAACCTCTGAGCACGCACAGTGTGCCACTCCTTCCTGGGCCACTAACTGGGCCCTCTGAGCATGTGTAATGGACACCCCAGTCCCTATGCTAGCTACCTAACATTTCCACCCTGAAGAGATGTGGACCCAAATCTTTGGGGTACTGGGCGACGACATCTCTAGCTACTTCCTGCTGGCAAAACGGGCGAAGTGGGGCTTTGGGTCCACACCCTTCCTGCTCTGCTGGGAGGGGTTGTCCATTCAGCGCTAGGATGGATAAGGTTGAAGTGGTCCAGGAGATGGTGGTCCTGGAGCTGGCACACTTGGATTAGGGGCTTTGGTAACTTGAGAACTTCTGGGAAAAACAACAAACGCACAAAAGGGTGAACAGTTTAACTGAGACAAGGCTAGGATTGTGAGGTGGGAGTGCCCTTGAAAGTAGGTGAGTATCACAGGAAGTAAGTAAAAATCTTAGGATTATCAGGCGTGTGTGTTTGCTCATTCTAAGTACCGGCACGGGGGTAAAAGCATTCACAATTTCCCCTAGGGGGGTTCAGGGTTTGGGCACTACTGGGTGCAGTGGGATCACCGCTTCACTTATGATCCTAAGGCATTGGCCCCTCTGATAAGAACTATCTTTCTTTTTAACCCTATAACGCCTCACTTTTAAATTTTTGGGCAAAAAAAATTTCGTTTTGATTCATTACATTCATAGTTATCAATATATATACATTTATATTCATTTCATTAAATGTTAGGGAAAGGTCATGCTCGGCGTTATAGGGTTAAATTGTAATATTGGGATGCTACAGGCGGATTCAACAGGGATCAAAAGTAGAGTAACTGCCTGTGTCATTTTTAATTTTCTCGGGTTCCATTTGAGTAAAAGGCTTGTAAGTTACCCTGGGACCAAATGCCCCTGGTGCCTCTACTAGGGGTAGAATGTTCAGGGAGGGTTCAGGGCTGAGACAATAGTGACCTGAAGTCCAGGATCCCTTAGGGCAGGGGTCCTCAAATTGTTTACACAGGGGGCCAGTTCATTGTCTCTCCGACCGTTGGAGGGCCAGACTATGGTTTTCAAAAAACCTATGGACAAATTCCTATGCACACTGCACGAGTCGGCTGCTAAGCAGGACAGGCAGTGGCAGCAAAAACACCCCAAGTGTGGGATAAATGGCATGGCGCCACATGTGCCCCATGGACCACAGTTTGAGGACGCCTGCCTTAGGGGTTCCTGGGTGCACTGGGGATGAAGGTCTCCTACTGCTCCTCGAGAGGAGAAATGCTCTAAATCCTGGCATCTCCCCCCACTTTCCCGGCACTCTACCGAACTGTTCCCGGTGAATCACGGTTGGAAGGGAAAGCGTACCATTCTCTGCCCACCATTCTCCTTTCTCAAAACGATACTGTGGCCAAATAGAGTTGCAAAGTGAATCTATCAGCTTTCGTTTGCCCAGCCTCTCTGTATCAACTCTATCCCAATTGGACACGATTCATGCAAGGGGGCAAATCCTGAGCATCAAGCTGCTAAGTCCCATCTAGAAAGCACAAAACAAGGAGGCGATTGACAGCTTGCTGCCTCCAGGTCAATAACCCCCACTTTGAGAGCGCACCCCTGGGTTGCCCTAAATCTCATGCCTCAGCCCAAGGGAAGGGGTCAAGGACTAGTCGCCGAGGGCGACCTTTAGGTCCAACCATTTTTCTGGACAACAGGCTAGGAGGACCATTGCTTGGGAAGGCTCCAAGGCCCTCCAAGACGCCTGCTGGCGGGGCTGATGCTCAAATCTCTGAAGGGAAGGGACACGTGGCAGCTCAGGGAACCTTAAGGGAAATTGGAATTTCTGGCTGGAACATCATGGCAGAGGAGCTGTGTATTAAGTAAGAGCTGTCCCCAAAAGTGCCTGAAGCAGCATCACTGAAAGCCTAAAGGTAACAGTGACTCCGCCTAGGCTTCCGAACGCCATTGGCCTAAGCCTGGGCCACGGAAAACCAGCCTGTAAGAAGGAACAAACCAAATCTGGAAGAACACTAGCCCTATAACGCCTCAAGTTTTAAATTTAGGAATTTTTTTTTTTGGTTTTTATTCTTTACTTTCATAGTTATCAATATATATGGCATTCAAAATATATTTTAAAAGCATAAAATTTTCAGTGTTTTTGAAATGTGACCAAATTGTCACATCTATAAATTGGGTACCTGATACGTTTTCATTAAGAATTATGACAATTTTGTGCTTGGCGTTATAGGGCTAGAGCAGCTTGTTTGAAAAACCAGGAGAAAGGCAAAGGGAATGGAGGGGATAAGGGAAACTTTTGGCTCCCGGGACCAGGCAGGGCTAACTCCCAGGCCTCTTCACCCAGCTCCCTAGGCAGCGCCCTTCCACATGTTTGGACTGGTGGGTGCCATCTTGGCCATGGTCACAGACCCTGTTACCTCTCGGCTACAATGGCGACTGTGTAGGATCTCTGGGAAAAGCTGAAACAGCTTTGACAAGAGTGAAGCCATTTGGGGCTGACAGAAGCCACCACGAAAAGAAAATAAAGTAGCTAGGAAGTGTAAATGAACTAGCTGATATTGGGGAGGTAGGCTGTGCAGACGTCGCCCAAGGGAATGTCATGAAGGAAATGGGTGTTCAGAAGGCTTGCGAGAACGACCAGAGCAGTTTTGGTTCAACTAAGAATGGCTAACCCTAATACCCCGCTTCTCACTCGCCTAGTCCTGAGGAAGTATCCATGTACCTACTATACAAAACAGTGACATTGGAAAAATCAGTGCCTTGAAAAGCCCAGGAGAGGCAGACGAGCCACCACTAGAGGGAACGGGCCTAGTCCTCGCCTAGAAAAATCGAAGCTACAGACAATAATGCTCGAAGCTGAATAAAGGTGTCCAGGCTCTGTTTCACTTGACCCCAAAGAGCCCATGCTCACTCTCCATGTAGGGAGCCAGCCAGTAAATTTCTAGGTGGACAAAGGGGTCACCTTCTTGGTTTCAGAAAAGACTACAGGTGCCTTGTCAAAAGGAAAGGCTTTCATTACAGGGGCCCCAGGGCAGACCCAAGCACACCCATGGACAACGGCCAGAATAACAGATTTAGCACAAGAGACAGTTAGTTACACACACTCTCCTTCCTGGTAATGCCTCAATGCCCCTTTCCCCTAATTGATCGTGACTTATTATGAAAAATGGCAGCCATAATTACTTTCTCATCTGCTACAACCACCTTAACCCTTGAACTTGAAAAGCCAAAAGTTTTGCTCACCGCTCCAATGTCAGAGTGATATGTGTTTTATCAAGGAGCAGAAGAGACCTGCTCAAAGGAACTTCTTGATAAATCGCTAAAAGATATTCCTTTTGTTTGGGCAGAGAACAACCTGCCAGACCTTTCTGAACTTCAGGTGCCTGGGGTCGTACAACTTCTGAGCTCAGCTACACCGGTGTGTCAAGCTAACCCTACTCCCTGGATAGCAAAAGTGGGTATTTCTGTTCCCATTTGCAGACTAAAGAGGACAGGCATTTGGGTCCTCTGCAAGTCCACATGGAATGCTCCCCTGCTGCCCATGCAGAAGCCGGGAACTGAGGACTTCCAACCGGTGCAGGATCTCAGAGAGGCAAATGAGAGGATAGAAACGGGCCACCCCATGTGCCAAACCCCGAGACCCTCCTGAGTACTATCCCGTCAAACTGAATTTGTTATACTGTTTTGGACTTAAAGGATGCTTTGTTCTCCATACCCGTGTCCCCTGCACATCAACCCAGTGAAGACTTACAGGGACACAAGGAGGAACACCCCCAAACCACCTTGCTCCAGTATGCAGATGACCTCCTCCTGGCCTCCGAAACCCTGGAGGAATGCCAACGGGCTACCAAGGACCTGATAATAGTCCTTGGCCCATTGGGGTACAGGGTATCTGCAAGAAAGGCTCAACTGTGTGTCCATAAAGCTGTATACCTAGGCTACCAACTGGAGGAGGGAAAACGGACCTTGTCCCCCAGCCGCACTGAGGCGATCCTCAAAATCCCAGTCCCTGAGACTAAGAGGCAGTTGCAAGAGTTTCTAGGAGCTGTGGGGTACTGTCCATTGTGGAATTTGGGATTTGCAAAAACAACGAAACCCCTATATGCAAGTACTGGGGAAAGGAAAAAGAACTTAAATGGACTGAAGTAGAACAACAAGCGTTTGAATCCTTTAAAAAGTCGCTCATATGGGCAACCTCTCTTGCCCTACTAGACATAGTAAAGCCCTTCCAATTGTCTATGTGAGGCCAGAGGCACAGCAAAAGAAGTGCTAACTGAGAACTTGCGGCCATGGAAGAGACCTGTGGCCTATCTTTCAAAGAAACTGGACTCTGTAGGTGCAGGATGGCTGAGCTGCATGCGAGCTGAGGCTGCCACGGCCATCCTAGTCATAGAAGCTAGGAAGCTTACACTGGGACAGGATATTGCTGTGGTAGGGGGACCTATGGTTGAACCACTCCTAACCAGTCCCCCGGACCGGTGGATCTCGAATGCCAGGACTATGCCACAAATCCCCAAGGTAGTGGCTGTGACCATGCCATCCCCAGTGTTACAGCCACAACCTACATACTCAGAAAATGATCTAAAGATAAGCCAAGAGCTGGCCTGCCAAAAAGACTGGGAGCATCCAGGGTGGCTGCTCCATCCTGATGGAAGAAGATTCATGCCAGAAGCTCTGGGAGAGATCTGATTCAAGGACTACATGAAGGTATGCATTTGGGATCCTCTCTAAACTGTCTCAGTTGCTTCTCGGGCACTTTTACATACCCAGGCTTGGACACTGGGTGGCAGATGTCACCCACCGTTGATTGCACTGTGCTCGGGTAAACAACCCCAGAAAGAAAAGGAGCAACCCCAACCACGAGCTCGAGGTAGTAGTCCTGGAGAATTCTTGGAGGTGGACTTCATGGATATCAAACTTAGAAAGTATGGCTACCGATATTTGCTGGTGTTCGTAGACACCTGTTCTGGATGGGTGGAAGCCTTCCCAACAAAGAAGGAAACTGCTGCCACTGTGTGTAAATTATTAGTAACTAAAATTGTCCCTAGATTTGGCCTTCCCACCACCTTGGGGTCCAACAATGGCCCAACATTTATTGCTCAAATTACTAAAGTCTTAGCAATGCTTCTAAATATTAACTGGAAACTCTTCAGGGCAAGTAGAAAAAATAAACAGAACCCTAAAGGAATTGTTCGTTAAGTTGCATTTAGGACCTGGCGAGAACTGGGTTGATCCTTACTTTACCTTTTGCCCTACTTCAAGTCTGATGCGCTCCCTATGGGAAAAGCATGTCCCCATTTGAATTTATGTTTGGCAGACCTTCCCCAAATCCTCCCAAGATTGAAGGAAGTAGAAATAATGGAAGTCACTAATCGTTCCCTCATCGAGTGCCTGCAGGCTGTGCAACAGGTGAGAGACAAATCATCTGCTCTGACACCTTCATTTTGGGCCTAACCAAGGGAAAGGGAACAGGCAGCCAACAACGTGCAACCAGGAAACTGGACATGGGTAAAGAAACACCAACCTGACACCTTAGAACCTAGGGGGACTGGCCCATACCAAGTGATACTTACAACACCAACTGCTGTTAAAATAGTGGGGAGGGGGCCGTGGATTCATCAGTCATAAGTAAAAAAAAAAAGCCCTCCCTGAGCATATCCTGAAAAGATGGACACCCAGAAAGACGGAAAATCCCTCAAAATTAAGGCTTTACAGAACTTGATTGTTTTTCTCCGAGTATTGCTGACAGCACCCAGTGTTTCCCCCAAGCAGAAACACATCTGTGGACTGCTATTCTAACCTCCAGCAATGAATATGTAACCTCTTATACTGGGTATGACCCCCTGTTTTCATTTTGATTTGTTTGATTTGCTAGGAAAGAATTGGCATTCTGGATCCTTTAAAGGCAAAGGGCACAATGGGACCTATACTGGAATCCCGTCCTATGGGTGCGGAATACCCTCTATAGAAAGAAGGCTCCAAACAAACCATGTCTATATATGCCCGGCTCATGGACTCCCTAACTGCCAAGGGGAGGGACATTATCATTGTGCAGCTTGGGGTTGTGAAACTATCATTTTCAGGGTGGAAACTTGTTAAAGATGACCCTATTATTTTTACAAGAATGAGACTCACGTTGGAAGGGTTTGATCCCACTACGTGTATGGTTTCCAAATGTAACCCAATAAGAATTGGATTCAAGCGTTATTGGGTTCCCTGGGAAAACATGGGGAATTCAACATTATGTAAATGATAGAGATCCCGGGAAAACCTTTTCTATCCAGCAAAGTAAAATATGGCAACCTGCCATCCGTACAAAGGCACAAACCTCGGGATAAATCCTGAAGAGCCACAGCTGGTGTCATTAAGATTCCTTTGCCGCACCCTCCAGACTCTCCAGTAACTTTCCCGTTCACTGCCAGTCCAACTCACAGGGCCCTTCTCATTCAGGAGCCACCTCAAGGTTCCGTGTTTGATTCTCGGGATGCTGTATTCCAATTTATGAACTCAGATCCTCACCTCACAGCTGATTGTTGGCTTTGTCTGAACCCTGCTTCCCCTTACTATGTAGGCACAGGTACAAATAGCACTATTGGTACAGAGTGTAATCCAATTAGAAATGTTAGTAAAAAGGATTACACAAAGCAGCAGTCTATAGGTGATGTTAGTATGGACTCAAGTCTAAGCTCACTTTAAAAGATTTGCAAGGGCAAGGACTGTGTTTTTATTCATCTAAGTATCCCTTTAATATATCAAGATATCGAGATTTTTGCCTTCAAGCTGTTCCCATTGAACCAAATGTTGATCCTAATTTGTTATCTGCTCCAATGAGTACTTGCTTTACTTGTTCCACAGGACGAACACCCTGTCTCTTTTCCCCAGTATTAGTAGCAGACCCGGGTATTTGTGTGCTAGTGCATGTTAGTCCTCAAGTGTACCTGTGTTCTGGTGAAGGAGGTGTAGGGATAACTTTGGAATTTCCGGATGAGTTCAAAGAGCCCCAGTATTGGTCCCACTGGTAACAGGGCTTGGGATTATGGGATTAGCTGCAGTCGGGTCAGTTGCTTTAATACAAGGAAACTTAAACTATCAGATTCTTAGTCAGCAAATTGCTTTAGATCTACAGGGATTAAAAAAAAACCTGTCTCCCATTTAGAAAGATCCCTAGACTCCCTTGTGGCAGTTGTGTTGCAAACCCGCCGAGGGCTTGACTTGCTCTTTTGGAAACAAGGAATGCTGTGCACAGCATTGGGAGAAACTAATTCTATGCAAAGCATTCGGGAATCAATAAAGATAGATGAGCCCTGGTTAGGAAAGGATTAGAACAAAGAGTCAAGAAAAGAAATGGAGGAACCAATTGGTTTGAAAAGCTACTTAATTGGTCAGCCTGGCTAACTACCCTATGAACGGCCCTAGCCGGCCCCTAATCCTCCTCCTGCTAAGCCTCACATTTGGCCCAGTAATAACCAATAAGCTAGTGGCATTCCTTACACAGAAAGTACAAGCCACAAAACTCTTAGTGCTGAGCCCACCATACACTGGGCTGGCTACCGAAGATTCAATGATTTGAACTTGGCTAAGAACAGGAGAGAATATAGCAGCTCTGGGCAAAGCTTAAATAGCCTTGACAAGAGAAGTCATTTTGAGCTTTCAGAAGCCATTATGAATGGTAAATAAACTAGCTATGAACTGCCAATGAACTAGCTGATACTGGGGAGTTAGGCTGTGCAGACGTAGCCCAAGGGAACGTACAGAAGGAAATGGATGTTCAGAAGGCTTGCGAGAAGGACCAGAGCAGTTTTGGTTCAACTAAGAATGGCTAACCACAATACCCCGCTTCTGAGCTCTGCCTGCTTGCACACCCGCACATTGCAAAAGTATAAAAACCTTTGGAAAATTAGACTGGGGGGCCGCTCAGTCTCCCCTCAAGAGAGCTGATGGTCTGGTCCCTGCGCAGGAAATGAAACTTGTTCTGCTGAACTTTCCGGAAGTCTGGGCGGTTTGCTGTCTGGGAATGGAGTGTAGCTACAACAGACACAGGTGGTGCCATTCTGCCTGAGAGTGGAGTCACGTGGCTGGGAAAATGGAGGCCGCAGGTTGCGGCCTAGCCGAAAGCCAGCCTGGAGCCGGCCACCCAGCCAGAGTCCTGCCCAAACCAACAGGGTGGACGCAGGCGCCCCCAGGCCTGCTGCTTGCCGGAGCCGCGGCACAACACTGTGTCCCAGTCTTGGCACAACAGACTCCATTTTGAGTCCTGCACCTCCATCTTAGCTCTCAAGGCTGAACCCTAACCGACCTCCCCTCCCCTGCTCAACCCCAAATTCCTGGAACCAGCTCGTCCCAAAGCCAGAATGTTTTCTGAAGATAATGGTCACTCCATCCTTCCTTGACATATAGATAAGATTAACGACCTTCTCCCTTCTGAAGCACCTGTGTGTGCAGAACCTCACCAGCTATGATCCTCCCCAACTGTGCCTGCCAACAGTGGGCATAAAAACGCCGCCAGGATTTTTTCCCCTGGCGCAGCTTCAATAGCTCAATATCCTGAGTTGCTGAACCCGCCCGCAAACTTCTCAATAAAGCCTGCTTCTAAAACTTCGTTAATTGGGTCTTTCATTCTGTTTTCACATCCAAATAGACCTTGTGTTTTGGTGCCAAAAACCCGGGATAGGTGTGTGGCTCCCCACTTCTTTTGGGGTCCCCTAAGAGCCACCCAAATCTCCAGGACCTTTAGGCACGGTGCTTGCCTACGTTCAAAATCAGTCTATGGCTGCCCTGATGAGTCTCTCCCTCTCACTCAGACCTTGTGAAAGAAAATACTTGTTTTTCTCTCCCAAGTTGCCTGGCCCCAGTCCCAGCTTAACAACCACGCACATTGGCTTCCAACGGGCATTTTTGATTTCAACGTTCTACAGGACCTGGACAATTTCTGCAGGAGGACTGGTAAGGATTCTGAAGTCCCCTATGTGCAGGCTTTTTGGGACTTGCGTTCCCGCCCTGACCTCTGTAGCCATTGTTCCACCCGCCAAATACGGTTAGCTCTATCTCCTCAGCAGAAAGAACCTGCCATTCAAACCCCAGAAGATCCAGCCAAGCTCCTCAGTGCGCCTCTTCCGCTGCTCTATCAGTCTACCCCGCCCGCTGCGCCACCCCATCGCTCTCTCCTGTCCTCACCGCTTGCCTTTCATACACGCTCCCACAACCCTTCAGCTGCCCTTTGTCCATTAAGAGAGGTTGCAGGTGTATAGGGACTCATTCAAGTCCACGTCCCTTTTTCCTTAAAGGACCTGTCGCAGATAGAGACCCGCCTGGGTTCTTTCTCAGCAGAGCCCTCTAAGTTTATTAAAGAATTTACCTACATTTCCCAAACGTATGATTTAACCTGGCATGGCATCCAAATGATCCTTGCTTCTACCCTTACTGCCGAGGAACGTACACAGAAAAAAACCACGCTATCGACCCTAATGTCCCCTTGGGGGCGCATGCCATCCCAATAGAGGACCCCAGTTGGAGTTACCAGCCCGGCCGGGCGTCTGATCTTCCTTATAGAAACCTCATGCTCAGGTACCTCATTAGAGGTCTGGAAACAGTCTCCAACAAGGTTGTCAACTATGACAAACTGAGAGAAGTTACTGCTCTTTTTCTTAACCGCCTCCAGGAGGCACTCACAAAGTACACTCGTTTAGACCCAGGGTCTAAAAAGTGGGGCCTCTATTTTGGCCTCTCACTTCACCTTCCAGTCAGCCCCTGACATCAGAAAGAAAAGCTAAAGAAGGCTGAGGAGGGCCCTGAAACCCCTATGCAGGATCTGGTAAAAATGGCATTTAAAGTTTTCAACGCTTGGGAGGAGCCAGCTGAGGCCACTTGCCAGGTGAGGGTCCAACAGATGGTTAGCCTCCATTCCCAAGCCCTGGTAGCAGCCCTAAGGCCGGCAGGCAATCCCATCCATCGCCACGCTCCCCAGGGGAGCCGGCACCTACCGCCAGGAGCCTGCTTCAAATGTGGCCGGGTCGGCCACTGGGCAAAAGTTTGCCCCAATCCCAAGCCTCCTACCAAGCCCTGCCCGCAGTGCAAACAGCCAGGCCACTGGAAGTCGAACTGCCCGACCCTGGCTCTGCCACCGGCTCTGCAAAGCCGAGGTGCCGAGATCCTGGAAACTCCAGACACATAGCTGCAAGGTATGGAGCTGCTGGGGTTCATGGACTGAAGAGGCCCTGGCTCCTCGACTCCGGTAACCCTCGCCGAGCCCAGGGTTGTGCTCCAGGTAGCGGACTACCTTCTCCATTTCGCCCTCTCACTCAGGCCCTACTTCCCCTTCCCTCCCACTCTGCAGATCCTGTTACTGACTTAGCCCAACAACTTTCCCGCTCCTAGCTCAGTATGCTTTTTACCTCCCACTTACACTCCAACTTACACTGAACAGGAAAACACCCAGTATTGCTCTCTTCCTCAACAAAAATGGTGGGTACACAAATAGAACTTACTCATTCTCCCAAAGTTACAACAGGAAACAATCATCACCAATATTCACAATTCTCCACACATCGGGCCAAAAGCTCTCTACACGTTTCTAACCCCATATTTCACCCCACTGGACTATGGAGTACTATCAACACAGTACATGCAAAATGCAACAT
Source organism: Tenrec ecaudatus (assembly GCF_050624435.1). Lineage (NCBI taxonomy): Eukaryota > Metazoa > Chordata > Mammalia > Afrosoricida > Tenrecidae > Tenrec > Tenrec ecaudatus. Next base: position 67,178 of record NW_027459165.1, on the reverse strand, counting down.
CGGGGCCCTCTCCAATAGCCAGAAAGCTCAACACCCTCATAAACAGCTCCACCAGATGTAAGGGCACCTACTGGGACAGGACTGGCAGATAAACGTTACCCACATGCCAAAGCATAAGCGGTTTAAATATCTCCTCACTATGGTGAACACATTTTCAGGATGGATCAAAGTCTTTCCCACCTCCTCTGAGAGTGCAAGCATAGTCGCCACTCACCTTCTTCAAGACTTCATTACTCGTTTTGGCCAGCCTGCTTCAATTCATTCGGACAATGGTCCAGACTTCATATCTATGGTGCAGCAGGCAGTTTGCGCCTCACTGGGCATCTGCTGGAAACTCCACGCAGCCTACACCCCCAGTCTTCTGGTAAGGTTGAACGAGCTAACAGTCTCATAAAACAACAGCTCACCAAACTCTCCCTAGAACTGCAACTTTCTTGGCCTCAACTATTACCCTTTGCTCTTATACTCGCCTTGGCGCAGCCCCTCAGGAGCCGTCCGGCCTCAGTCCTTTCAAAATACTCTACAGACAACCTTTCCTTTTCTCGCCTCTTCCTGCAACCGATTGCCCTCTGCTAGCTTTTTACCTTCCATACTTGTGCTTGCTCCACAACCTTCTTAGACAACACGCCAACTCTGCCATCCCTGAACCCTCTCTGACCTCTGCTGATCACCAAAAACCGTGCATCCTGGAGATGCTGTGTTAATTAAATCCCTTGCACCCAAACCCTTAGCACCCCGGTGGAAAGGCCCTTACACTGTCCCTTACCACTCCCTCAGCAATCAAGGTTCTTAGACTAGATTCCTGGGTACATTTGTCCCGAGTCCAGATGGCAGTAAACTCTGACCATGGCTCCCAGTGGTCTGCTCAGTCTACTGGTCCTATGTCTCTCTGCCTCACTCACCTCACCAAGCCAGCCAGCTAAACGTAGTATAATTTCCCCTTTTGCCTGGTGATTTTACTTGACTGAAAACTATACCAATTACGCCTGCACTAAGTGTTATGATTATTTGCTGGCCACCGCTAACTGCCCACCCACAGGGGGCAGAGCACCCATATACTTAAATTTCACTGATTTTAAAACGCTTCCTGTATGACCAGAAGGCAACTACCCAATGTGCAAAAAAGTGAATGCAGGAAAATGTAGGGTGTCCTTGGTCTTCCTGCCAGATACATTACCTTTCCCTTCGTCCCCAGGGATGATTCTACTACCATCAATCTAAATACACTCTCACAATCCCAGACCCCTGGGATAGCCGGTGGACGTCTCCGGTTCCAGGAGCCTAGTGCACCACTCGCCAAGAGAAATTTCTGGACGCCAAACTGTATGTATGGAGGTTGCTACTCCAGGTCCAATCCACCATCCACCGTAATATTCAGATCCAAGACCTTCAACTCACTAACTAAATTTCTAAACCTTCTGAGTCTCCCTTCTCCTGGCTCACCCTGCTACAGCAGGGACTGGCCATCGCCACTTTGCTGGACTAGGCAACCTCTCCACCTGCTTCATGTGTGCGGCCCTAGAACGCCCTCCTCTGGTAGCAGTACCAGGTCCTGCCCTGTCATTTTCATCCAACGTAAAGACCACAAAAGCCATAACCATCCTCAACGTCGCTCTGTACATCCAACCGGAAAACACTCAAGTGCCCTTTTGCTACTCCAATCCATCGACACAGACATGTAATGTCACTCAAATCCCCTCCAAACCACTAACAGGGCCAGAAAAAATTTTCTTTTGGTGCAACCATACACTCACTATGCATATAAACATCAGTTCTACCTCTACCCATCACTCTGGTTCCGCAGCTCCCTATATACACTCCGGCTGAGTTCCAGGACAAATACATCCAAGTATACAGTCGTCAAACTAAAAGAGCAGTTTTTCTCCCGATAGCAGTGAGAATCTCCTTCGCCTCAGCAGCAATTGCAGTAGGACTCAGCGGCGGAGCCCTTGGACACTATCATCACAGCAGACAAGTTTACCGCATGCTTCCAGCTGGCAGTCGATGCCTCTGCCAAGTCTCTAGCCTCCCTGCAAAGACAAATAACCTCTGTTGCCCAAGTTGCCTTGCAGAACCACCGCGCTTTACCTGCCTCTTCCTCCAGGAGGAAGGCTGTTATTATATCAATAAACTGGGGATTGTGGAAACTAGAGTCCAGATCCTCAACAAGCTAAACCGAGAGCTGCAAAACAACAGATTCAGAACAGATGGATCTTCCTCCTGGTGGAACTCTTCTCTGTACTCCTTCCTAGCCCCCATACTAGGACCCATAATTTTAGTTATAATTTTGCTCTTAATTGCTCCTTGTCTCATCCAGCTCCGGCAAAGTCGACTCCGCGAAATTACCCGTATAGCAGTTCACCAGCAATACCAACCTCTCCACCCTGTGCTAGGCCGCAACTGTCAGTACTCTGCCTGAAAAGCCCCTCCCCTTGCTTTTTACCCACTACCCACAGGAAGCAGTTACAGAAATGGTTACATCCCTTTTCCCTATAGGGCACAGTCTAAAATGTCCGGTCTTGGCACAACAGACTCCATTTTGAGTCCTGCACCTCCATCTTAGCTCTCAAGGCTGACCCCTAACCGACCTCCCCTCCCCTGCTCAACCCCAAATTCCTGGAACCAGCTCGTCCCAAAGCCAGAATGTTTTCTGAAGATATGGTCACTCCACGCGTCCCTGACATATAGGTAAGATTAACAACCTTCTCCCTTCTGAAGCACCTGTGTGCGCAGATCCTCGCCAGCTTTGATCCTCCCCAGCTGTGCCTGCCAGCAGTGGGCATAAAAACGCTGCCAGGATTTTTTCCCCCTGCGCAGCTTCAATAGCTCAATACCCTGAGTTGCTGAACCCGCCCGCAAGCTTCTCAAAAAGGCCTGCTTCTAAAACTTCGTTAATTGCATCTTTGATTCCATTTTCACGTCCAAATAAACCTTATACACTGAGCCTCAAGAAGGCTTTGGGAGTCAAAATCCTCCCAGCCTCCAGGCAGCAGCCTCCCAGCCCCCTCACAAATGCAGCCCGGGAAGGCAGGCGAGTTCCCAGGAAAGCAGGCACGTCAAGTACCGCACACCAGCAAGAAACGGCACAAAGACGGACACCAGCAAGAAACGGCGCAAAGACGGACACCAGCAAGAAACGGCGCAAAGACGGACACCGTGAATTCAACCCAACAATTCTCCCGAGGGTGGTGAGGTAAAAGGAGCCCAGAGGGGCCCCCAATCCGTGAGACCAACATGGGAGAGCCCACTCCTGGGGCCGGCTTACCTCATAGCTCCAAATCACACAGCTCCACTTCTTTTCGACCTCTCCGGGGACAGGTGTGCCCCGGTCCTTGGCTCCACGCGAAAAACAGCTCACGCCGAGGCCTGGTTTGGGATCCCCGTGAGTTTTATGAGCGGTTAGGGAGGCGTGGTCGATGACGTGGGTCGACCCCATTGGCTGAATTGTTGAATTGAATTCACCTGGCCTAGGTGAGCCAATGCAGGTACAGCGCCCACCCAGGCATAGCTCCCCCTCCTGGCTGGAAACCTGAACTTCTGAGCATGCAGTGAGCCACTGCTTCATGAGCCGGTAGCTTGGACCTCTGAGCATGTGTAATAGGCCTGCCAGTCCCTATGCTAGCTCCCTAACAGGTTTTCCAGCCAAAGGTCTGCCTTCTGGAGCTGTTCTACAGAAAGCACTTAGTTCCTGACCCCTACGCATTCGGGGTAATGGATGCCCTCGCTTCCGTGCTTGCTTCTATGTCATTCTGGAATGGTCCTTGTTTCACAGGTCGGCGAGGTCAGGAATTCTGGGCTGGTTGGCTACCAAGCACAAAATAAATAGCCAACAGATTGAAATCTCAACCCCTATATTGGTTTATTATCGACCACACAAACTTGTCTTCTGGAACTTCCCTCCTAAATTTCTGAACCCTTGAACTCCTTGACACATGTACTTGGAAAGCAAGGATTCCAAACTCTGATCACCATATCTGACTGCTCCCCCAGTCCCTCTGCACTGTCAACCAGCAAAGTCGGGCCTCTCCATTTCTCAGAAGCTGCAGATTGTTACGTGACATCACCCTGTGTTTAAATGTTAGTGATTATGCCGTTTAAAAAACAAATGTGTGAGCCAACTGGGGGCAAACAAGACTCGTTTCAAACACCAGCTCTGTCTCCTCTAAGGGCCCGTGTACAACTGTGACAACACAACAGTGGGTCCTGCTGGGTCTCCATTAGCATCTGGGAGGAAGGTTATTTATTACAGGGAATCCTACCTTTGTCCCTTGGTGTTAATTGCAGACTCACTGGGTGACGGATTCACTTTGTCAAACTCCGTTTGGTATTGCTCCATCCCTCCATTATTCTCCCTAATGACAAAAATAATTAACACATTCATATAAAAGCACAGGATGAGGATAGCTTTAATTTATGCATCTAGTTCAGGGTCATCCCTCTTATCAATATATGACAATCTAATGAGGCTTAATTAAAAAGTAGCAGTGAAGCAATTTAGGAAACTGAGGGATTGTCACGAGTCCTGGTTGTGACAGCATGTTTTGTGCACCATGGAAGATAACAGATTTGTCTTCTGTGGTATCTCATATCCATCATCCCCAAACTACCTGCTCTTAGGGGTAGAGAGAGCGAGCTTGTCTTTGAAAAAAGTGCCTGGGTTTGGTAGCTGCTCACAGGATGGCAGGTGTAATGTATTATGAGAACTTAACAAGGCTCTGAGAAGATGGCTATTGGAAGGTCTGGCTGGAGGGCAAGGTCATGGCCCTGAAGGATTCAGGATCCAGAAGTCAAGTCAGAACTGGATGCCAGAGACTTTCTCAATCCAGCCCTCTTTGCCCCTCCCCTAAGGCCAATACATTTCTAAGGGTTATGGATTCTACTTCAGAATCTTTCTCAAACCCAGGGCCCTCTTCACCATTATTGTCTAGACCTGGTCACCTCTTGCCTTATAAATAAAAATATGGGTTTATTGTAAGTCTGGGTCTGTTAGGTTTCTCGGGTGGGAAATGTCTCAGTCCTTGGCTACACACTGGAAAGAAATTCACACCAAAGCCTGGTTGGTAATCCGAGTGGGTTTATATACATGAGAGAAGAAGGTTCCGGCGTTACACTAAACTGAACACGGGCACCCTTATGACACTGCACACTCAGCCCTGCTGAGTGGAAGGCAGAGAAGCAGCTGAAGGGAAGGGGCGGCGGTCTCCAGATTCCAGCCTTTTAAGGGTTTTCAGCTGGGAGGCGTCAATTAAGCTCTCCTGGCTTGGGCTTAGCCCGCATTGGCTTCCAACCTCCTGTAGGGGGCCCCCTAAGCATGGAGAGGAACAACCCCTTGTCTTGCTACCTAACCGGTCTACATTCCTGCATGGCTACATTGAGATGGAACTAGCCCCTTTAGACAGCCTGAGGGGTTCACCAGGAGACACGGGCCCCAGTGTTCCCTGTGACCACCTTAAACCTTAAACTACTGTTGGAGTTTATATTACCTGTGTGGGTCTGTGGGCATGGGACGTTTCCATGCCAGAGACCTGAAATTACACAAATAGGCATCCAGAACAGAACTCATACAGGCTCTAATAAGATGCTCGGATGCATCTCGCTAGGATGAGAATTTAACGAAGTGTGTGAGCAGTTCAGATCTTGTAAGGGAGAACAGGTCAGTAGGGTATCCAGAGAAGAGAGCAAAGGTCAGGGGAAAGGGAGGGGGCCCACAGACATCTGTGCTCTGTGTTTGGCCACAAGACAAGAAACCGGGTCTCCTTGCAAAAGAAAGCAGAACAGCAAGTCCCTCAGAACTATGACATATTTAAACATGACCTATACAACACTCGGCTCTAGGAGGCGCCTTGGAAAACCATAAAAGCCCTAAAAGAGGGGCAAGGAGGAAGCCCAAGTCTTTGATTTTCCCTGCTGTGCTTTCAGTGTTGAAATGTCTGTGCACGGAGCCTTTGAAATTTCAGAATCAGAGAGTGGATTCACAAGCCAAGCTCCTGCTTTATTCTTCAATGCATTTGGGCCCAGCTTCTCCTTGGTGAGACATGTAACAGAAATTCTGGACTTAGGAGCCACTTGGTCCTTGGACACTAGGAGATTTCAGTGGAATCTGAAACAGGGCTCTAACCACCAGCTGGACTGGCCTAGGAAGCCCAAGTATTCATTCTCCCAAACACCAACCTCCCGTTGCTCTTCATCTGCCTGCACCTTGTTCAGCTTTAGTTGTCCGTGGAAGAGTTTGGCACCCATCTGATGCTTCGGAACCCAGAAAGGAGGAAAGGTAAAATTGGGATTCAAATGAAACAGACTTAAGCAGGACCATAGCCAAGATGTGCCCAGGGCTCCTCGCAGCATTTGTCACCTTCATTTCCCTCTTCGGACTCAGACGTGGCAAGGTTCAGAAACAAGCTTTACCAGAAAGAACAGCTGTGAACCCAGCCTGCTTCCAAGTGAGAAAAAGCCCTTTACACATGAGTTCCTGAGGTCAGCCCAGCCCTGTGCGTCCCCACCCCTCCCAGAGTCCCTGGCTCTCTGGCGAAGCATTAAAGCAAGTGGAAGCAGAGATTTGCTCAGAATAAAAAAATCGTTTTTCACAATAGCACGGCACGTTCTGGATGGCAATCACGGCTGCACAAACCATATCCGTCCTCCAGCCATAATGTTGGCGCCTCAGTGACCATGCACATACATTGTGTGGCGAGACTCAGAGCCTATTCCATTTGTGGTCAATTGTTTCCTCCCTCTCCATACTTTGCACTTAGGAGACATGCTCTCTGGAGGTGGTTGAGGCTTGTCTTGTCACCAATAATCATCTCCTACACCTTCCTTTACAGTCACTAATTTGATGTGCTCACTCAAAGAAATGCCAATAATATGAGGTTTCAGAGGAGAGCTCCTAGAGCTCCCCCAGACAACAAGGAGGCCGAGTGTCACCGTCATTATCCTGAGCTGGGAGGGGGCACTAGTGTTCTGGAAGCTGGGGATCCGTCACTGCCTGCCCACCGCACAGACAGAGCAGGTGCTGGTTATAATTGCTTCTAGACGTCCTGCCATGCTGAGTTGAAAGTCAAACCCGTAAACGCTGCCCGACTACAATAACACTGGAGTACACAGACATTTCTGCATCATTGCTGGGTGAAAATATACTGAGTGGAGTTGGATGAGATGGCAGCAAGTGCCTAAGGAGGGGATGCTGTGGGAATACCAACAAGATGACTGTCAGTCGCCGTTTCCTCCTCTCTTCTGCTTTTTCCCCCCTTTCTTTCAGGCCCAAAAGACATGACAAATATGTAAGGAAACAAATTTGTTCATTTTTAGAGGAGTCTCCCACCCCACCCCACCCCACCCCACCCCCATCCAACTCTGGCCTCCTTTGAGCAAGCCAGTAGAACTTTTTTTTTTTAAAACCTGGCTTCTACTATGGCAATTTCCGGAGTTGCTATGTGGCTGTGTTTAAAAGTCGCCTTTGGGATCCAGAGCACAATCCTTGTCACAAAGGCATTCTCCCAGTCCCAAATAGCAATGCGACCTCCTTTCAGAAGGTTGTTCTTGTTTCTGTAGACCCAGAAAGGAGTTCAAGCTGTTGATCTTGACCGTGGTTGTCAAGTCAGCCTCTCATGGGCACCTCATGGGAAGCGGAGCAAACTATGCCAGTCTGTGCTATCACCAGGGCTGGGAAGGGAAGCCAACCTTGGAGGGCCATAGGTCGATGTGTGGATGGAGATAATCAGGTCTTTCGTCCTTATTCTATTTCAGTCTGGAAACATCACTGAAGCCTGCTCAGTGTCATAGCAACACACAAACTTTCACTGACAGTCTGGGGCACATTGGCTGCAAATCGAACCCGGGTCTTCCCGGTGAAAGACGATGAGAGATCTACCACTGAAGCACCGTGGCCCTCACCTCAAACCAGGGCAGTCATTTCCCACAGATCTACCAGAGTTCAAACCAGACCACAATGCGTGATGACTGAGATTGCCACCAGAATCTGATACTGATGCAGAAAAAAAACCTAACTACCATTTTATTGACTCCCACTCATACCGGCCCAATAGGACAAAGAACTGCCCCTTTGGGGTTTTGAGACTTTAAATCCTTACAGTAGCGGTTCTCAACCTGTGGGTCGCGACCCCTCTGGGGATCAAATAACCCTTTCACAGGGGTCAACCAATTCATAACAATAGCAAAATTACAGTTATGAAGTAGCAATGAAAATAATTTTATGGTTGCAGGTGACCACAACATGAACTGTATTAAAGGGTGGTGGGGGCATTATGAAGGTTGAGAACCACTGCCTTACAGAAATAGACAACCTCATATTTCTCCCACGGACGGGCTAGTCAGTTCAAACCCCCTACCTTGCGATTAGCAGCTTAATGCACAGTCCACTACACCACCTGGGCTCCTAATGCTATAATAAGAGATACTATTGTTAGATCTCTCCTGGGAGAGATATACCTCAGGCCTTGGCTTCGCGCAAGAAAGAATTCAATTTGAAGCCTGGATTGTGATCCAAGTGGGTTTTTTGAGAGAAGAAGTTTCAGGTTTACACAGGCACCTCGGGGCCCCTCACGGGGCACAGCCTACCTAGAAGCTGCTGGAGAGAAAGTCACTCAGTGGGCTCCGGGATCCTGCCTTTTTTTCTTTTTAAAAAAATCGTTTTATTAGGGGCTCATACAACTCTTATCACAATCCATATATACATCAATTGTGTAAAGCACATTTGTACATTCATTGCCCTCATTATTCTCAAAACATTTGGTCTCCACTTAAGCCCCTGGCATCAAGTCCTCATTTTTCCCCTCCCTCCCCGCTCCCCCATCCCTCAAGAAACCTTGATAATTTGTGAGTGGTGATACTGAGAGGGTTGTGGGAGGGTGGATTGGAAAGAGGGAACTGATTACAAGTATCTACATGTGACCTCCTCTCTGGGGGACAGACAACAGAAAAGTGGGTGAAGGGAGACATCGGAGCGGTCAAGATCCTGCCTTTTCAATTCCTCCATAGGGAGGCATGGTTGACGGTCATGGTCAACCCCAATGGCTGGATTGAATTCACCTTGCCCAGATGGGCCAATCCAGGTGTAATGCCCACTTAGGTGTACCACCCCTTCCTGGCCGGAAGTTTGAACCTGAGCATATGTAATGGATGACCCAGTCCCTATGCTAAACCACCTAATAGTATTTGCAAGATGCCAAGCACCGTTCTAAGCTTTTTGTGTATAATAATTCAATTATTCCACTTAACAAGCCTATGTGTGGACTCTATTTGGCCTCCTTTTACAGATGAAAAATCAGTGGCACAGGATGATAAAGTCATGAGCCTAGGACCACACAGTGAGGAAGTGGGAAGGAGAGATTTGGACCCAGGCTGCAGAGCCCATGCCTTGGGTGCCTACAGCTGCCATGTAGGACACAGAAAAGCATGGTGCAGACTCGGCGTAAGACATTAGGGAGTTGGGAGGACTGTAGCATGAATGTATGTGCTATGACTTCATGAGAGTAGCTGCTACTCAGATCCAGAAGAGAATACAAGCCTTTTGCAAAAATTATTTTTGCCAAGAGAGGGTGGAAAACTGCATCTTGTGTGAAATCCCCCCAACCTGCACATGTGCATAGCTATTTCAGAAGGTTCCAAACAATGTGTGCTGTGCGGCAAACCAAACTGAGCTCAGGGGGAGCTGGTCTGTGGGTTATGTTAGCCAGAAAGTGAGCAGTTTGAACTCACCAGCCACCACTCCAAGGGAGAAAGAGGAGGCTTTCTGCTCCCATGGACTTACAGCCTTCGAAGAGGCAGGGAGCATTTCCATGCGTCCTATGATTAGGATCTCAGAGGGTGAGGGTGGAGTTGGTTGAGACCTGTCTTCAGGGCATTTCACAGAAGGGCTTCCTGCAGTGGCTCTGCCTTCAGGAATGTCTGATGACCTTGAGGGCAGCAAAGTCCTAAACACACTCGGGCAGTGGTTCTCAACCTTCCTAATACAGGTCCTCTTGTTGTGGTGATGCCCCCCTCCCCCAACCATTAAATGATTTTCTTGCTACTTCATCACTGTAATTTTGCTACAGTTATGAATTGGGTGAGCCCTGTGAAAGGGTCATATGACTCCCAAAGGGGTCGCAACCCACAGGTTGAGAACCACTGCACTAAGGGTTCCCCTCCCAGACAGCCCTACCAGTGTCTGGTGTGCATAGTTCTGTGAGGTGAGAGAAATGGACTTAGTGTCTGCTTCTGGTGACAGTTGATGTGGGTGGGCTTTCTCCCTATGTCAAATCCCTCTCAAGCCATTTGTCACCACAACAGAGGGAGCCATGCACAAAAAAGCAAGAAGAGGATGCAGCACAGCAGGACAGCAAGCAGAACAAAGGTTGAATAAGCACAATTCACTTCAATCATGAATCGGGTGCCCTTGAGATGTGAGGAAGACCCCAGTCTAGTGACATTAGATCAGGTTTAGGGATTGAGTGAAGCGACCCCTCTTGGCTCCCCTCAGCCCCTATTTTGCTTTCCCATTGACCCTGACCCTTGCATCGTGATTGGTCCTTATTCCAGCATGATGGTTGGTTTCATAACCATGGCATATGGGAATGTGTTAGTCGATAGGTTATACAGGCACAGCCTCTGGAATGGGTAAGTGAGGAGGCGATTTGGGCTCGCTCATGCAGACCTCTAGTTGTCCTTGACATGCCTGGTAGAATGGATCATGTGAAGTGATTTGAGATCGGCGTTGAGATCTGATAGGTCATGCAGACTTCTAGCTGTTCCTGGCAGTACCCTATTTTAAGGAAACAGAATGTTTGGCGTTTAAGTCGTATTTGAGCTTAAATTTTGAGCAATAGGCTGTGGCTCACAGTGAGAGTCTATGTGGAGACCCTACATCCATTTTGAGGGGCCACAGATTCAGCCACCATTGAGTTCTTTCTTACTGCTGACTGGCAGTGGAAAGCTTGTCCCTCAGGCAGTGTGCTTGCATCCACTCCCCGGGCCACACTCAACGATATGCGGTAGTGTGCACATCCCAATGAAGGTCCCGCTCATGCTCTCACAGGCCCTCCTGAAACTCCATGAATTGATCTGTCTTCAGTCACAATTTTGTGACAAAGTTGTTTGTTTTCTATGTCTTATTTAAGTTTTCAGGAGCCCAGGTGGTAATGCTGGATAGTGTTGGACTATTAAGAGCAAAGTCGCTGGTTCAAAGCCACTAGTCATTCCACAGGAGAAAGATGAGGTTATTGCTTCCTGTAAAGGTAGCAACTTCAGGATCCCTACACAGAGTCACTATGAGTCAGAGTCAGCAGGACAGAATGGGTGTCATTTTATTTAAGTCACTGTGGCTGTGGGTCCTTCCAACACCATTGTGGCCTCATGCGGATGCTCTCCTTCATCCAGAACAGCAGTTTGTGCCTTTTTCTTGTGTAAAACTTAGCAAAGGAGTTCCTAATAAAATATAGTTGAATTGGGAGTCTTTTCCCCCTCAAAACAAAGTAAATACAAAAATAGAAACGAGACTATGGTGCTAATAACCAGTTGGAGAGTTGAGAGAGCTGAACTCTCAATCCTGATAGAAACCCATTGTGACTGAGCACCTGCTCAAGGTCATCCACAGCCTATGAGGTTGAGCCTATGTGTTGGGGAGTAATTGTGTACATAAAGTTAACCATTTCTCTTTCTAAAGATTCTGTCTAAAGCTTACTTTAAATAATAAGTTTTCCCCTGGGCTAGGTAAAGTTCAGGGAGTTTAACCCCCTAGTATCCACCCCCTCTCAGCATTCATCATGTTAGGCCAGAGGAGGCAAATCACACCCACTACCCAGGGAGCACTGCTTCCAAAAGCACATTGCCTGTGCCGGGGCAGAGGGGAGGTACCCGGACCAGAAATGCTGACAGAGTGGAACCAGAGAGCTCAGCCCCCAGCTTCCGGAGGGAGCAGCTGTGATGATTCACTTCTGGATGAATATGTTTAAGCAAAGGCCAAGGGCATGACTTGGGCAGCACGAAAAGCAGATGTGCAGAGGTTGTTCACTGCATTCCAGAAGTTCACACACTCTCCGGAGGCTCCTTGGCTCACTGGCAGGAAGTCATTGGTGGCTTCCACCTTCAATCCCAAAAGGTCACTGCCGTCCAGTGGATTCCAACCACAGTGACCCTATATGGAGTTTTCAAGACTGTAAATGTTCATGGGAGCCAGCAGTCTCATTGTCCCCCTTGGGACAGGGAGCTAGCAGCCCGTTTTGCCACCAGGGCTCCTTCCTCTCTAATTCTGGATCCAGTCCCTCCGAATATCCTGCCCTGCCCTTGTCTAGGCTTCTTAAATGCGTTCCACGCTGCTTATGTTAGTCTGGGTGCATTCGAGAAACAAATCCACAGAAACACGTATGTCTAAGAGAGTTGTATGTAAAGGGTGAGTGCACATCAAGAAAACATGCTCACATGTGCTTATGCACCCGCTTTGTCTTCAGAGATCATGTTGGTGTAGGCTGGTGTGCTTTTTCCATGTGGACTTTGTTGTTTCTTATCTACATGGCCCCCTGTTTATCTTCCAGCCTTTAAGACCCCAGACGCTATATGCTTTGATAGCCGGGCACCATGGTGCTTAACTACTACACCACCAGGGTTCATTAGCATGTGACTTATCTCCTGTCATTCACACTAGATGCTCAAAATAGCAGGAGACCAGGTTTCTCCTTTGTGGCCACACCAGGTACTGACAGAACCAAGAACAGAGACACAGTTGTATATCTTGACTATCATTTGCATATTATATGCCAGGAATCCCTAGGAAGTGTCTTGGAATTGTTCTACTCTGGTTCAAATTTCACACACCCTCCCAGTTTCCATACTGACTCTGCCAAACCCCTAGTAACTGATTTGCACCTCCTATCAACTTGGAGAAAACACCCTAGGCCAGATACAGAAGTGGACATACTTGGTACCCAGAAAACCTGTTCAGTGTTTTGAGGGCGGCTCTGCAAACAAAATGGGCACAGTGATTAAGCATTCAGCTGCTAACACAACGCTCAACTCTGTAGTGGTTCTGCAAGAGAAGGATATGGTAGTTGACCCCCCAAAAGAGTTACAAACTTGGAAACCCTACGGGTATTTGTATAGGGTCGCTATGTGTTCCAATTGAGATGATTGTCATAGGTTGGGTTTGGTTCAACCCGTCTTACTGAGGAGACTCCTTCTTTACACGCGATCAGTTACTTTAGAGGAAAAAGACATGCCTGTCCCAGAACAATCCAAGGACTGGTAAAGGCAACACCCACAAAGACACTCCCTCTGCCTGCCTAACTCTAAAATGCTGCCCATAAAACACTCTGCCTGGTAATATCTGGGCAGCACACTGGGGAGGTGCAGCAAATGTGTGTTGAATGTATGAGGCCATTTCATAGTTTGGTTGCACGATCAGGGTGTCTGTCATAAAGCCCATCTCTTTGACTCCACCTCTCAGCAGAGATGAACACAAGCTTCCCGTTGTTTTCTCGGCAATATCCTTGTCAAATAAAAGTTCCTTGTAGATCAGTAACTTGCCACAGAGCAAAAGATATGGGAAGAGGCTCATCTTTCTCCTGGCTATGAAATAGAATGGCAAGCCCCTCCCTTCAACACACACACACACACGCACGCACACACACACGCGCGCACACACACACCCCTGCCTTACAACTACATTCGGTTGATTAGCAAACAAAGCTCTACAACCCAACTATGTGTTTTTCTTCTCCAGAGGAATGACGGACTTATATACCCTGCATTGTCTTTTTTTTAATGGAATTGCCCCAGTTCTCCTCACCTTTCCTTAGATAGTGCAGTGAACTATTAGATGACTGCAGGTATTGAAAACTAGTATTGATTTCCAGTTTGTGTCACCTTTGGCTTTTAGCACCCTCCACTTCTCTAGTAAGCTTTCCATTGCTTTGGGGAAATTTTCTCTCTCTGAATTTATTATGTGAGGGTGGTAGTGTAATAATCAATGTGCCTATGGAGGACTATCCTTCATGACCTAAACTCATTAAGGGGCAGTGCCTGATGGAGCATCAGGTTGGAGGAAGGCCTATTAACAACCTGCATTATACAGATGACACAATTTTGCTGAAAATGAGAAGGACTTGATTCACTTGCTGATGAAGATGAAGGATTAAAGCCTTCAGTTTGGATTATGACTCAATGTAAAGAAAGCCCAGACCCTCACAACTGGACCTATTGATAACATCATGATAAATGGAGGAAAGATCGAAATTGTCAAGGATTTTGTCTTGCTTGAATCCACAATCAATTCTCATGGAAGCAGCAGAGAAGAGAACAAATGACACATTTCACTAGTCAAATCTGCTACACGAGACCTCTTTAAAGTGTTGAAAAGCAAGAGATTACTTTGAGGACTGGGGCGGGTTGACCCAGGCCATGGTATTTTCAACTGTCTCATATTCATGTGAAAGTTGAACACTGAATAAGGAAGACCAAAGAAGAATAGATATATTTGATTAGTAGTGATGTAAAAGAGTAATGAATGTACCATGGACTGCCAAAAGAACAAACCCATCTAACTTGGATGAAGTACAGCCAGAATGTTCCTCAGGGCAAGGATAATGAGACTTCGCCTTAACTTTGACATGTTGTCTGGAGAGATCAGTCCCTGGAGCAGGACATCGTGTTCTGGAAAGTAGAGGGGCAATGAAAAAGAGGAAGGCCCTCAACAAATGGGATTGACACAGTGGCTGCAACAATGGGCTCAAACTTAAGAACAACGGTGAGAATGGTACAGGACCGGGCAGTGTATGACTTTGTTGTATGCATGGTCACAATGAATCCAAACCCTCCCTATGACACTGAACAACAACAACAACAACAACAACAACAACAACCTGACTGAATCCTCTAGGAGGACTCTTGAATGTGAGAAAAATGGAACGAAGCCAGAGGAAGGATTGGAGGATGTCTTAAATTCCTGTCTTAATCTCCTTAACCAAAAATTATCCAACAAGTCAGTAGCCTTAAAACACTTTTCCCCCTGCTTTGGAGCTTACAGGTTCAAATTTGGGGTGCGACTCTAGGTCAGGGTCCTTCTTTGTGGATACCAGAAAGTTCCTTGGCATTCCTCGCTATCTTTCTCCCCGTACTGTGTGTTACTGGGTCTATCCTGGCCTTTAACTCAGAAGTGTTTAGGTTTAGGCTCAAGCCTATTCTCATATGGCCTCATTTTTTTTTAACATTTTATTAGGACTCATACAACTCTTATCACAATCCATACATATACATATATCAATTGTATAAAGCACATCTGTACATTCTTTGCCCTAATCATTTTCTTTTTTTTACATTTTATTAGGGGCTCATACAACTCTTATCACAATCCATACATATACATACATCAATTATATAAAGCACATCCGCACATTCCCTGCCCCAATCATTCTCAAAGCATTTGCTCTCCACTTATGCACTTTGCATCAGGTCCTCTTTCTTTTTTCCTCTCTCTCCCCGCTCCCCCCTCCCTCATGTACCCTTGGTAATTTATACATTGTTATTTTGTCATATCTTGCTCTATCCCGAGTCTCCCTTCCCCCCCTTCTCTGCTGTCCATCTCCCAGGGAGGAAGTCACATGTGGATCCTCGTAATCAGTTCCCCCTTTCCAACCCACTCACCCTCCACTCTCCCAGCATCGCCCCTCACACCTTTGGTCCTGAAGGTATCATCCACCCTGGATTCCCTGTGCCTCCAGCCCCCATATGCACCAGTGTACAACCTCTGCCCTATCCAGCCCTGCAAGGTAGAATTTGGATCATGGTAGTTGGGGGGAGGAAGCATACAGGATCTGGGGGAAAGCTGTGTTCTTCATCGGTACTACCTCGCACCCTGACTGACCCATCTCCTCTTCTAAACCCCTCTATGAAGGGATCTCCAGTGGCCATACGGCCTCATTTATATTACAAAAGAACTCCCTTCTTTTCAAACAGGATCATGTCCACCAAGGTTCAAATTTCTCACATATTTTGAGGGGGCTACAGATCAATCCATAATGGTTCTTTTGGGTAGCTGTAACAAAGGGCTACCAATCGAGTGACTTAAACAGCAGGCATTTGTTCTCTCACTTTTCTGAAGGACAAAGGGTTAAAATTAAGGTGTGGGCAAGATTCATTCCTTCTGAGAACTCTGAAGGAGAATCAAAGTAGCCTCTCTCTGCTTCCGGTCACTGCTGCTAATCCTTGATATTTCTTGGCTTATAGATGCACTGATCCAATCTCTGCCAGTGTCTTCACACGGGGTCTCTGTGTGCCCACTCCTCTTCTTATAAGAACACACCAATCAGTGCATGTAGTATCCATCTGAAATCTAAACCCAGAAAGATGGAGCTCTTGAAATACTTATCTAAGCACATCTGCCAAGACCTCCTCTCCAAGTAAGGCCATAGCCTCAGGTCCCATGTGAACATGAATGGGTGTGTGTGAATGTGATTTAATGTACTACAGAGGGCACGCTTTGGCCTCAGGAGGAGTGTTTCGCCATTACCTGCTTCACAGCCCTGAGATTGCCCAGGCATTTGCCACATTTTCTTGTCTTCCCAACATTTATCCACCATTAGGCCTTTTCCCCTAAGTTAGTCAAGCGTCAGTTTCTGTCACTTGTGATCATGACCCTCCCTCCCGCCCAGGTCACAAATTTAAAGTGACACAGGCAGTTTCTTTAATGGGCACTATGTTATCCTGACTAGCAAGCATTGCTAAGGAGGGAGGATGAATCAGGGAGAACCCGCTTGCTTCATCTAGCTTCGGGGCAGTCCACAGAGGATTGATCCCTGAGCCACTAACGAATTTTGCAACTGTCACAGAACAATGCAAATAAGTAAGATCCACATTTGCTGAACACCATCATGAGGTCAAACTGTGTGTAAATAAATGCCTGTTTCAAAGAGTGAGTAAATCCTAAGGTAAGGAGTGACAGGGCTTTGTTGCCAGTATGTTAACCAACTGCACCACCCAGGGACTCCTCCATGTGACTAAAGAATGACTTAAGGACTTCCCCCACAGACCCAAACCAAAACCAAATCCACTGCCATGGGGTTGACCTCGTAAATGGCACAATAGACTGGCTCTGCTGATTTTCAGAACTGCACATCTTTACGGGAGCAGAAAACCCTCATCTTTCTCCCAAGGAGTAGCTGGTGGGTTTGAACCATTAACTTTGCCATTAGCAGCAGCCCAACTCTTAACCCAATATACCACCAAGAGTGGTTCAATTTGGAAAAATAGTATGTGATCACCTATCTATGAAGGGAAACCCCTCTCATAGAGTGCACTTACACAAATGAGAAAGAAATGAGTCCCCAAATGCCCGTCTTAATCAACAATCTGGGGAAGGGTGTTCTGGGAATCAGCTTTCAAATGTGCCTGGAGATTATAAAATTAATCAACCTAATCCCTGTTTTAAAGAGCCCTGGTGGTACAATGGCTAAGGACTGGGTGGCTAAACAAAAGGCTGGTAGTTTGAACCTACCCATGGGCTCTAAAGGGGAAAAGACTTGACGAGCTGGTCCCATAACGATCTCAGCCTAGGACACCTTTGGGGGCAGTTCTACTCTGTCCTGTAGGGTCACTATGAGCTGACATCAACTTAAAGACACACAGCACGTTTGACTCTACGTCATTTGTTGATAGAGTTTGTGCAGAGCATTCTGAGTAGAAAACAGACTCAGGGGCATCTGACATCAACCAGCAACAGTCTCTTTCCTTGAGAAAGACTGTGGAAAGGGATGAAGAGGGAGCTTCCAAAAGCGTGTGGAAAAATGATATGAAAAAATAATGGAATTTTGCCATGAGCTTTTTGAAGCTCTCTTCATGAGAGCTAGTCCTCCATGGAGGTTTCTAGAAAAGTGAAACATGAAGGAAGAGGCTGGTAAGTCCCACTGAACAATTCCAGGGTTGATTGGGTCTTGACTCAGAGTACTTGAGCATTCTGGCTTATTCCTCAAAATAGCAAATCAGACTAGACCAGGTTCTGAGACTCAGGGAAGGCAAATAAGACACACCAGGCCCATGATTCAGACTTATGGGGAAAGTCACACTGGAGAGGGAAGGCCTCTTTACCTTGTGTGCCTGACAAGTGTCTCATTTGCATCATCTAAAACCCAGCCCTGGAAAAAAGGCTAACAGTACCAGCTTCAAACTTGTATTTGAATCTTGTCTCTGTCACTTATTAACTTAGCCACCTTAAATCCCTTCCTCTAGTTTTCCATCTGTAAATGAGGCACAGTTCCAATCATAGGGCCTTCAGTAAATGGCTATTATTAGCTAGGCATGCACTCCTGTGATCTAGGCGAGAGTTCTCAGCCAGGTTTTTGTGGGAGCTTGTTCTTCAGGGTATTGTCATAGATGAGTGTGTCACCCAGATTCCTCTCAGGGCCAAGAGACTGATTTCCCCAGCTGCCGAGAGAGCCACTGATAGAAAAGGTCCCAGCTGTCTGGCCCCTATCAGGATTGCCTCAGCTGATGAGAGCTCATCCAAGGTCTGCTCCTTCCCCAAACTAACCTTCATCCAACGACTTGTCAATGTAGGGGTATAAATGGCATAGTGGAGGCATTTGACCCCCCTGTAACTTCACAAAAGGCAATGGAGGAAAATCAAGATAAACAGCCCAAGGCTGATTCCTATGAGACAGAGATCAAAATGCCTCTGACCTCCTTTCTTTTCACAGCTTCTGACACCAACCATCCCTACCATGACACTCTCTTCTTCTCTGCTGGGTTTGATAATCCTTAAGTGGCAATGGCCACACAGAACTCGCAAACAATACTTATGTTTCTGGGGTTAATTGGGGACCTAGCAGGTGACAATTCAGGATCAGAAATGACTGGGGATATAGTTCTTCAGTCAGGACAGTCTCTTCCAAGTGGTGCCCAGAGGCAGAACTTTTTCTGGTCCTTGGCCTCTGCCCTGCAGCTCCTTGACCTCTGCTCTGCTTGGGACCGTGTGCAAAGTTCTTTCAGCTCTGCTGATAAGTGCGTTGAGGCAGCCCGCTTTGTCTGGAAGCCTTGGCCCAAAGACACTCAGCTTTCTCATTCTGTGTGCTGGCGAGCTCCCTGTTCTGGGGTCTTGGTGCTGCTGCCTCTGCTTCCATGAGCTATTTATCTGCCACTGTTTTTCATTGTCTCCTGATGCATCCAGTGTCAGGGATCTCTGTCTCCTGGACAGAGGTGGTGCTCAGAGTAATAATCCTGGGTCCAAAGAGCACACTCCACTGCTGGCTCGTCTTTCTCGGTGCTCTTGAAACTCCACTTTCTGTTTCTGAGTTAACTCACCCAGGATGACCATACCGACCAATCCCCACATTAGCGGTCTACAGGTCTTATTTGAATGGTCTCACCTCTTCGAGGATGCCATGCACTTTACTGATATTATTAGCATGCTATCTACTTCCCTCGGTGGCATAGTTCCACCCTGTCATTGGTAGGAGTTACAAAGACTATAGCTAGAGGAGAACTAGTAAGCAATTCGCTGCAACGTATTAGGCTACAAAGTCCCAGGCTACTGGTCACCACTTGGCCAGGTCCCAGTTACAGAGCTCCCTGTGATGGCTCCTTTTGCATATCAATGTGGCGAGGCTATGGTGCCCAGTTTTTTGGTCAAACAAGCATTCATCTATTTGCTCTTGTTTTTTAAACATTTTATTAGGGGCTCATACAACTCTTATCACAATCCATACATATACATACATCAATTTTATAAAGCACATCTGTACATTCTTTGCCCTAATCACTCTCAAAGCATTTGCTCTCCACTTAAGCCCTCCGCATCAGGTCCTCTTTTTTTGTCCCCTCCCTCCCCGCTCCCCCTCCCTCATGAGCTCTTGATAATCCACAGATTGTTATTTTGTCATCTCTTGCCCTTTCCGGAGTCTCCCTTCCCCCTTTCTCTGCCGTCCATCTCCCAGGGAGGAGGTCACATGTGGATCCTTGTAATCAGTTACCCCTTTCCAACCCACTCACCCTCCACTCTCCCAGTATCACCCCTCACACCCCTGGTCCTGAAGGTATCATCCACCCTGGATTCCCTGTGCCTCCAGCTCCCATATTCACCAGTGTACAGCCTCTGCCCTATCCAGTCCTGCAAGGTAGAATTTGGATCCTGGTAGTTGCGGAGAGGACGCATCCAGGATCTAGGGGAAAGCTGTGTTCTTCATTGGTACTACATCGCACCCTGACTGACCCATCTCCTCTCCTAAAGCCCTCTATGAGGGGATCTCCAGTGGTCGACATTTAGGCCTCTGGTCTCCACTCTGCACTTCCCCCTTCATTCTCTATGGTATATATATCCATATACACACAGATATATATATATATATATTCTATTTTTTTGCATGATGCCTTATACCTGGTCCCTTTGGCACCTCATGATCGCACCGGCTGGTGTGCTTCTTCCAGGTGGGCTTTATTGCTTCTGAGCTAGATGGCCGCTTGTTCACCTCATCTATTTGCTCTTATGAAGGAGTGGGTCTCAAGCAAAATAGAATACCTTCCATAATGTGGGAAGGGGTAAACCTATCAGCCAAAGGCCTTCAGCACACCCTAGGGTGTGTTCTGACCATTCTTATTCTTGTCTTTTCCCATCACCTAACCTATGGATTTTAGGATGAACATCTACAGAGCTCTTTAGGCTGTTGCCTGACCTATGAATTTGGAACTTGCCATTCCCCTATGTGAGCCAATTGCTAGAAATAAGCCTCACTCTCTGGGGCTCTGGTGTCGTAGTGGGTGGCCCTTTGGGCATCCAACAGCAAGGACATCAGTTTGAAAACACCAAGGGCTCCTTGAGGGAAAGATGAAGCTTCGTAATCTCCTGAAGAGTTACAGTCTCCAACGCCCAAAAGGTCAGTTCTATACTGTTTTACACAGTCACTTTGAGTCCACCTTGATGGCAATGAGTGGCCGGTGCAGTGGTTAACCATAGGAGCCCTGGTGGATATATCGATATCTCCAGTTACAGCTATATAACTGGTTTGGTTTCTCTAGGGAACACTGACTATGACACTCTCCATAGGCAGGGCTGAGACCTCTGTTGAGATTCCCCTCTTGTGCCCTTCCTTGATTCCCCCCACAGGTGCTTATTCCCTGAGCATTCCTCAATAAATGTCAGGAATCCAGAGCTAATTCCATCACAGTGTCTCCTTCTTCCAGCGAGTCTGAATGGCTTCCGGGGAGTATGAACTGCAGTCTCCATCCAACTTCCTCCTTCTATTTCTATGATCTGGATCTTATTTGGGGCTCATTTGGTTGTAAACAGGCAAAGAGACCAATACTTGGAAGAGAGAATCCTAGGAAAATGGAAAGGTGGGGAGAACAAGAGGACAGCTGGCTCTGTCGACGGTTCCTGACCACCACTGGCATGTTCCTGTGTTCTTTGTGTCTGTCTCTCAGGGCACATGCTGTAATCTCGCAACATAGACTGCCTCCTCCACATGGCGGGACATGTGCTTCTGAATTATGCTTCTTAGATGCCAGGCCACTTGCAAAAGCGGGACTATCTTTTTTGTTTTTTGGTTGGAAATGCTCCAGAAAAAGCGTCTAGTTGACCCATCTTATGTAAGTGTCTCCACTGGGCCAATGAAAACAGCCTTGTGACCATATTGAAATGTGGTGTCTTCCCCAGGGAACTGATGTTTCAGCCAGTGAGGTAGTTCACAGGGACAGATAAGAAAGGGGGTTGGGACAGATTAAAATAATAATAATGTCTATTTGCAAAGAATAGGGCCTTATTATTTTTTGGATGCCCCCATCTGAACACCCTACCACTGAATATGGGCAGGAGGTAGGGCCCACCTGTCACTCAAGCAGCTAAAAATGTACAGCACTTGCTGTAGCAGCTGCTAATGTGCCCATGTATTAGCACTTGGCACCCACCACTCCCATAAATGCCAATGGTCTCACAGGAAGCACATGTAACTCCCCACACAGGGAACAGTCATTGAGCAGACAGGGGAGTTGACATCCTCCAGAACTTAATGCCACTTTAACCAATGACACATGGGGATAGGCGGAGCCACACTCCAGTTCCCTCAGCCTTTGGGTGGGACAACTACAAGAGGATTTATACTGTCTCTGGGAACCTACTCAATGACATTTCTTTATCGGCCCCTTCCCTTTGCTCTATCAGTATTACCCTTCTCTACTGGCCCTTCCTGGAGGCACCTCCCAAGGAAACAATAGTCTAGCTGCCATTCCAATTCTAGTGGATTCCAATTCTTGGTGACCGCATTCATGTGAGTCAATCAGAACTGTGCTTTCTGCAGATTCTTTCTCTCCCCTTTTTAAGAGTAGTTTTAAGGACACTGTGAAAGCTTCCCACCATCCAGTTCCAGAACATTTTCATCGACCCTGCAGCCATTAAGCAGTCATTCCCCATTGCCCCTCCCGCCCCACCCTGGGAAACCACCAATCTACTCTATGGCTCTACGGGATTTACCTGTCCAGCATTTTTGCTCTAAATGGACTCACAATACATGGCATTTGGTGTTTGGCATCTTTCACTTCATGTCTTGCGTTCACCTGTGTTACAGAGTCTGTCCGAATCAAAGGCCTTAGTTTTCTTGTGGCAGACTATATGTATATCCCACTCTGTGTAGATCATATTTTCTCTATTCTTCTACTGATGGGTATTGTTGGCTTATTGTTTACCTTTTGCCCATAGTGATTAGTGCAGCATCCATCTGGGTACTCGTCTTTCATTCTTTTAGATATGCACTTGGGAATGGACTCCCTGGATCAGCTGGCAAGGGTTCATGACCAAGTGGGTTATGTTGGGCTGCTAACCGTAAGGCCAGCATTTTGGACCCTTTAGCTACTGCGAGATAGAAATGCTCTCATAATGATCCACAGCCCACCAGACCCACTAGCCGCAGTTCTACTCTGTCCTTTCGGGTTGCTGTGAGTCAGAATCGACTCGATGGCAGTGGTAGTGATGAAGCCAGCGACTTGAGAGTGGAACCAGGGACCGTGGAGAATTCTGGCAGTAGCCATGGTGTCCTCACTACCCAGATGCCAGCAGCCACCAGTGAACAAAGGAGGCACAAGCAAAGTTCTCGCTGACTTCATGCTGGCGACCCGGCTGCCCCTGCTTCCTCAAATGCCATTTCCTCAGCTTTACTGGCAAGGGGGTGTACTCCCTATTATCATGTCACCAACTCTTTCAATGGTCCACCTAGCCAGGTGTGATTCCAGACACTCACTGTGCAGCCACCATCAGCGAAGGTGGCTGCCCACCTCATTTGTACACATGCAAAGAATGTGATCATTCTTGGCACTGGTATCCTTAGTCATCCTGGTTGGTATATTTACATCCTTGGGGAGCTGGGTCAGTGAGCAAGCGCTTCTCAAGGTGCCCATATGATCTGTTTACTGAGAGTGCCAGCCCAAGGATCTGACTTGCCACCCACAGTGAACGCACCTCTGAGGCAAAGGGGAAGGCTTCTTTCTAACTGGGAGACCAGCAGGTCTTCTGCAGACATCACTCCCCTGCAGCACTCTGATCCGAGGCCTTTCATATTCCAAAGAGCAGCATTAAGATTCCCATCTGTCACCCCGTCAGACTCACATGTGCGAATTCTCTTTTCAGAGCAAGACAGCCAATGCAGTGAGCTGGGTAAAGGGGCAGTCTCACTCTGAGGAGACTCAGCCAGGAGTGTAGGGACAGGGAGTGAAATGTGCAGCTTCCAGCTGCCACCCAAGCCTCCTTAGTGCAGTGGCATGAGAGCAAAGAGATAGTCCTTTGTGACTCTTTGACCTCCTTCCTGGCCTTGGTGGAATTAACACTGCTCAGTGCTAGTCTCTTGTGAATATATGGAAAAGATAGCTCAGAAAAGAATAGAGTTAAATAAGAGCAGGACAGAGTAAGGTGGCTTCATGGTGTTGCATTTGTGTGTCTCAGAGCCCATCCTGGCTCACATTGACCCTCTGTGACAGAGAAGAACTGTTCCACAGATTTTTCTAGGCAGAATTTTAAGGAAATGTACCTAGCAGCACAGTGGTTGCATGTGCGGCTGTAACAGAGAGACTGGCAGTTTGAACTCACTGATCCCCATCGAGAAAGTGAAGACGTGACTGCCTGCTCCCATGAAGACTCCTATCCTGTTGTTGTCTGTCCATTTGTGGTGCTGTGGTGAGTTGTGTGTTACTGTGATGCTGGAAGCCACGTGACTGGTATTTCAAATGCCAGCAGGGTTACCTCAAGTGAAGAGGTGTCAGGGAAACTTCCAGGCTATGAACAGAATACAAAGAAGGTTTCCACTGCCCACTTCAGAGGAAGTAGCCGCTGAAAACCCTTACACAGTGTGCCTTTCCTTCCCGTCACAGGGAGTCAGAATCGCCTCAATGGCAAATAACAACCAACAACACCTTTGAGGAGGGAAATCTCCTTCAGTAGGGCTGGGTGAGTTTAAACTGGGTGGCTTCTTGGTTAGCACTTGAGCTCTGAATCATCTCACCACCAGGACTACCATCTTCATGATGCAGGCAAATAAAACCATCTTGGTCCTGCTCGGTATTGCCAGCGTCAGCATGCTCTTTCTCCCATAAGCACATGTCTGGTGGTTGGACCACAGCAAACCCGGTTGACACTATTTCCTCATCACCCCGTGTGTGTCACAGTCGAAGTGAACCATGAAGTTTTCTTTGATTAAAAACATTTTTATTGTGATTTGGGTGAAGGTTTAAGAGCAGCTCAGCTGTCCATTGAGCAACGCATACACATTTTGTTTCATGTCATTGATAGCAATTCCCACAATGTACCATCACTTCCCCCACATCTTCTTGTTTCTTGTCTCCAAGCTTCCTTCATTCTCAACTTTTTTGAACTTCGTTCTTGGGGGAATGCTGTCTTTTGATCTCATGGGATCTATTATTCTACGGTATTTGTATGTCTCTAATGTCATTGTTCCCATTATAGACCTGTATATTGTTTGGTTGAACATCGAGCCATGATGAGTTCAGTTCTAGACCTGCAGGGTAACTAAGCACCATAGTCTTGCAATTTCACCAGCCTTTATCCAAACAGTAAGCTTGGTGTTTTATCATGTGTGGGAAGCCGTAGCTCTCGCGAGATGTGGGAAGCCACAGCTCTCGTGATGTGGGTAGCCGCAGCTCTCGCCGCCATTACTAGATGGCGCCGGGCAGTCAGGGCGGTGGTCCAACTAAGTGATAAACAACCACTTAGCGCATGCGCAATGCTGAGATGACGTAGTCATAACTCCACCCTGGAGTATGCAAACGAAGGTTCTGGCGAACTCACCAATCAATGCATGAGGTTTTGGCAAATGCACCAATCAGGGCACAGCACGTCCCAATAGAGCATATATAAGCAGCAGTAGTTTGGGGTTTCAGGGTCTTTTACCGCATTATGAAAAATTAAATGCTTGTGGAAGAATCCTGTTGTGGTGCGTCTTTTCTTGCTGGCGAGACCTGGCGCGCGACAATCATGATTTTGAGTTTTGCCCCACATTTCCCTTCTACTCTAATCAAGCCCTTCTAATGTGATCTCTTTCATAGCAGTCGATAGTGAGAGCTAGGCACCATCTAGTTCTTCTGGTCTCCAGTGGTGGAGGGTGATCGTTGCTTGAGTCACTAGTCATTGATTCATTGCGCCCAATCAGTTCTCCTCTTCTGCTGTCCTCTGGATGGGGAGAGACCAACTCTTGCCCCTTTCCTGATTGCTCAGGAACTTTGAAAATCCCAGAGACGATGGTCCTGATCCCCCAGCCTCAACAACTCATTCCCTCACAGTTTTTGCATCTGTCTCAGAGATTTTTTCCACCCCCACCCCGTTTTATGACATTGGTCCCTGTATGCTACACCATTTACCTGGATCTATTTAACAACCAAGGTCAATACATTCTATAAACTTTTCAATGGCGGAGGATTCTGAAGAAGATTGCCAGGCTTCTCTTTCACAGCTCCTCTAAGTGGGTTGGGAATGACAACTTTTCCCTTAATAGCAGAGCTCATTAACTGTTTACACCCCTAGATACTTCTTACTCTTAGAAAACTCACTGCCATCGAATCCATGCTGACTCACAGCCAACTTATAGAGCAGCGTAGAACTGCCCCTGTGAGTGTCTGAGACTCGAACTCTTTATGGGAGCAGAATGCCTTATCTTTCTCCCACAAAGCAGCTGGTAGTTTCAAACTGCTGATATGGCAATTAGCAGCCCAACTTGTAGCCACTAGGCCACAAAGGCTCTTTTTCTTCTTAGCAAAGAGAGGGAAAATAAGCAAACGGAACATTCCCCTGGTGCTTCCCGTGGATGCTGCGATGGGAGCTGGATCCTGAAGGCCCGGATTGGCTAAAGCTCCATTTACAAAGGAACACATGCCTCCCTTGTTAGTATTTGCATTGGGCAAGCCATTTCCTGCGCTGACATTTTGCATCTAGTTAAATGCCAGCAACTCCAGAGAGACATAGCTTTTACCTGTGGCTCTGCCCTTCTGGACAAGCCTTTGGTGCTCGATGGGGCTACTTTCAGTCTATGATCTTACATGTCCTTTTGGATCCCTTCGTCTCTTGTTTTTGTTTTGATTAACACAAACTGGATGAACAGCTTCAGGCTTAATATAATTGCTGCTGAATATTTCATTGGGAAATGTTGTTAAGAAGGCAGTTGGCATCCATGATCTAAGTGTATGCATAGAGATTTCTTTTCAGATGGTAAAGTGGCTTTGAATAATTATTGTTATTATTAGTGAATTAAAGACAAATGTGCCTCAAAATGTGAACATTAGGTGTGTGTGTGTGTGTGTGTTTGTGTGTGTGCATGTTTTAAAGAGCACATGGCTTGGTGATAGAGAGGGCGAAGCACTGGTGAGGAGCACATGACAGTGTTCAGAGAGATGACAAAGGGTAGTGATGAAACAAAACAGATTCCAACCTCACATCCTCTGCTCCCTGCCTCAGAGGGAGGTCGCAACAAGGAGCAGAAAAGCCAAGGGCATTTCCTGCCCTCTCACAGCTGGTAAGCGCCACAGAAGGCACGGGGTTTTAATGCCGAGGCTTTGCTGCTGTGAGGCAGGGAGGGGGGCTTGCCATAGTTTCCACACGTTGACATCACAAACATACCGCAAGTGGGTGCCTTTAACACACCAAAGTCAATGTTCTCACAGCACCGGAGGCTGACAGCATCATGCCAGTGCACCAGCTTGATGGGCACGCTCTCTTTGTCCATCCCTGGGGGCTGAGGGCTGGTGGGCGGTATTCTTGTTTTGGCTTCAATAACCTCCATGGTTGGTGGTCCTTGGAGCTCTCTGCATGGCAGCTGCCTTCTTCCTTTGGAGTTGGTTTGCTTCAGTGTTGAATTGAATCCTTTTGTATCAGCCAAGTCATTGGTGTAAGGTACAGCCTCTTTAAGTCACAAAGAAAATCTCTGCCCAGGTGGGATTACATCCACAGTAAAAAATCCCACTCCTGTAGAGCTCACTCCAGCTCATCATGGCCCTCTCCAGGGGGGTTCCATGGCTGGGCCTCTTTATGGAAGCACACAGCCACAGTTTTTCTCCAGAGAAACAGCTAGTGGGTTCTGAACTACTGACCTTGTTGTGAATAGCCCCCTTCTTAACGTGTGCGCCAGAAGCCCTGCTCTGCGGTTTGATGAGCAGCCCTTCTGGCCATTGCTAAGGGCTACATGGCAAAGCCATTTGGTACAAGCAACGTTGTCATCAGCAAAGAATGAGTTTAGCTGGCCTCAGTAGGATACTCAGCCGGGAAGTGATAAACTGCTTGGCTTGGGTTTTATGCAGGAGAACCATGGGAGTTGAGATGTGCAGTCTCTTGATTTGAACCCAGACACTCTATCTCCCAGCCTGAACTCTCACCATCATACTCAACTTTTGGGGGTCAAATGTTTGACTCACCTGAGAGATGTGCAGGTGAAAGCGTGCCCCAGGAACATCTCCCTCTCATCCCTGTCATCTCAGAGAGTTCTCCAGATAAGGATTGGTGGTTCATGTGAAGGGACATATTATAGCATTTCCCTTGCACTCCTCAAAGGCAAGAAAATGACCCACAGCACCTCGAGTTGCCAGCAGTGTCAAAGGGGATGTGCTCCTTGAGACTCAAGCTGAGTCCCCAGGAGACGAGCTCTCAACTGTGGAATTAGCGCTTTTGAAAAGGGGCAAATCTTCCAGCAGTTCTCTCTTCAGAGGCCTGGCCGTACGCTCTGCAGAATTGTGGGCACGCTCACTCTGGTGAACCCAAATTCTTGGGAGAGGCTGATCTGTCCCTAGAAAACTGGCCACATGCAAAAGCATAGAGACCAATATCTGCCTCCTGCTGGAAGGATCTGGAAGGAGAAGGGTGGCTGGAGTCCTCTAGGAGGGAAGTTGAGAGCCAGGAGAGGCAGCAAAGCTACAGTTCCAGCAGGTGGTGTCCTAAGGCTACGGGAGCTTGCTAAGGATCAAGTGAGTCCTGGAGGTGTCTGCAGCCCATCTTGCTGAGGGCCTCCATTTATTTCATATATCTATGGATAATGGGAAGGGCCCCCAAGGCCCGCTGGCTGACCTCATATGATACGCCGTGAACTATCCACCTTGGCATCCTCCAAAGTCTCTGAAAGCTGCAGCCCCTCCCACCCACTGGCAGCCTTCTTGGACAGGATCTCCTCCACACTGCTGCAACCATGGGCTCACACACAAGGACCATTGTGAGGACGGTGCAGGACCAGGTGGTGCTTCAATCTCTTGTGTGTACTTTTGCTATGAGTCAGGAGCTCACTCAATGGTATCTAACAAGTTATTGTGAGATGACATAAGAGGACTTCGTGGAGGCCCTTCCAAGAGAGGGTTGGAACATAGCATGGTAAGAGGCCTGGTCAGGAATGTGCTCATTGTTTCCATCCCCTTCTCCCGGAAGCCAATGCTCTAGGGAGGAAAGGCAGGCCCAGAGACAGGGAAGGGCTAGGGAAGAGGGAGCGATAGGAGAGCAATAGAAAAGACAGGTTACTCTCCCTCATTCCCAGTATAGCTCCTCAAACCTCAGGTAAAGCCTCTGATTCTGAGGCTGAGGCTTATAATAGGATCAGACTGAACATTTAATCCCTCAAGCTGCCTGGAAAGTGTGGGAGCTGATTAAGATGGCAAGAGATGAAGAAGGAAGGAATCTACTGGTTACAGATGTGAAAGCACCTGTTAGTGAAGCCTTCTCAGTTTCTTATTGCCTTATCAATGTCATCAGTCCACTTAATGTACTCACTTTCCAAACGCCTATTAACCAATTGTAAATACCTTGAGTTCTTTCTAGGAGGCAATAATAATATTCTCATTTCTGAGTTGAGGCCACAGAAGTTTGGACAACTTCTGGTTGTTGTTGTTGCTGGCAGGTGCTCATCAAGTTGGTTCCAACTCATAGCAACCCCTGTGCATACCGGAAGGGAGCATGGCCCCGTCCTGTGGCCCCTCTCTGAAGGGCACTTGCCTCAAATTTTTAAATTCAAAACTTCTTGTTTTGTCAAATGAAATCATTTCTTCAGTCAATCTCAGAAATCTTTATGTAAAAACGTTGGAAACGCCTTTCACTCAAGGTCTAGGGAGGCTGAGTAAGGTGGGAGGGGCTCCAGGACAGATGGTGGGAATCACTCCTGCAGGTGGGTGGTAGGTTGGCGAGGCCAGTCTCACTTGCCTCCCTGGTGACTGACCTCAACCAGCAATGTGCAGCTGGACACATGGCATGAAGTGACCTCTGGTCTTCGTGGCGGTGGATGCCAGTAGACCGTCAGGTATGGGAGACCCATGAGAAAATAGGTTACTTTTCTCTTTCTCTCCAAGTTTCTCTGTGATCTCTTTATGCTGCCTGAGCCCGCATGCATACTGACAAAGGCAGACATGTGCACACACATGGCAAAGTAAATAGAGACGCCCACATTCACAGACGTATTCATCCACGTGCAAATAGGCACATATGTGCACATGCATGCCAAAGCAGACACAGACATCCATGAATGCACATGTATTCGTGAAAGTTGATTTTCATGGGGAAAAAGATCAGATCTATCACTGTCAAGTCCACTCCAACTCAAAGCAACTGTAAAACACAGAGGAGAACTGCCCCATTGGGTTTCCAAAGCTGTCATCTTGTCAGACACAGTCAGCCACCACTTTCTCCTGCAGAGCAGCTGGGGTTTTCCAACTGCCGACCTTTCACTTAGCAGCCGAGCACTTGCTGATTTTCATAGGAGTCTGGAAATCAGTTTCATTGCCTGCTAGTCACACCTCCTCTGTGAGTTAGCACAGCCTGGTAAGCTTGGAAGGAGAAAAATCTTCCTTCCCGAGGTAGTTGAGTGGTTTTCCCCTGAGGAAATGGTTCAGAAAAAGATTTCCTTCAAGAAATCAGAACACTCTTGAAGAGAAATTTCCTGCCAAAACATTTGTTTGCTTGACACTGAGACAAGTGAAGCAGCCCCCTGACTTCCCCCTTGGGTCCTCTTTCTCATCATGACTGCTCTGCTCAGCTACAAGGCTCCAGGTCCTGGGAGCAAGGGTGCCCTTCTATTTGGAACCTCACAGGGCTACACTGTGAGTCAGGGAAAGACCTGGAAACTTGAGCATCCTGAAACGAGGCCTGCATAGCAATATCATCTGTCATCAGGCTCATCATTTCTCTCATTTTTTGTAAGATCATTGAGCCCTTGGAGCCCTGAGAAGTTCTCTCAGAGGAAGCCATCCTCCTCCCATGAATCCAAGAGGGACTGCTTAAAGATTGTTGTCTTCTACTTACAGGAATACCAGCAACCAATTGCCATTGAGTCAACTCGGACTCATGGAGAGCCCAAGTGTGTTAGAGAAGTCCGGTCCCTAGAATTTTCCATGGCTGGGGTGGGTTTTTTTCCAGAGGCATATCACCAGGCCCTTCTTGGAAGGCACCTCTGGGTGAACTCAAACCTTTAACCCGTAGTTCGCAGCCTAGCTCATGAACAATACCATCCAAGGACGGTACAGTTACTTGCTAATGGTCACCTGCAGTAGATGAACCGAGGTCAAGTAACTGCCTGAGAAACATCAACCAGAGGAAAGCAGAGTGAACCCCAGGGTTCTTGGGAAGAGGGCCAGAGAGAGAAAAAGGAGAAAACAGCTTTCTCGGGACATCAGAAAGGAAAGGACTCCACTTTGTGGATGCCATAGAACAATCCCAAGCCAAGCATGGGTGAGAAACAGACCCCACCCAAACCCAGCGGGCTGGATTCTGTCGCCAAGTGTTGAACACCAGACATGGATATGACAGAGCCGCTAGTCGTCCGTGGAAAGAAACTGTTTGCCCATTGTCTGGTAGTTTTGTAGCATTTGAACAACCAGGCCTCTGCTGCCTCTTCTGGCCTGAAATATAATTGCAGCCATAACCGCCCAGCGTTTCAATGGGTAGAACTCCCTGGGGAGGGCTAACTACCCAAATCATTTGGAAGATCCTTTTAGGATTGTCCAGGAGATCTTTCTTTGGCTGTGTCTATAATATGAACGATGGTGTCTTTGTTTTAAAAAAAGAAACTTTTTATTGTAAGGTGGGTTAAGGTTTACAGAGAAAATCAGCTTTGCACGTAACAATTTATACACGTTTTGTTATGTGACATTGATGACAATCTCCTGCAATGTAATATCACTCATGCCATTGAAACTCTGCTTCCTGTTTTCATTCACCCTTCTCCCCTAACCTTGCCTGCCTTTTGAATTTGGCCTTGGGCAAATACTGCCTATTTGCTTTTGAATGGTTGATGGTTCTGAGGAATGTGTGCTCCTCAGTGCTATGATTCATTTTGGTGTAGTTGTTCTTATCAGGTGCCATTGAGCCAGTTGCAACCCACATTGACCCTATGCCAAACAGACAGAAACACTACCTAGCCCTGAATAATTCTCCTAATTGTTCCCAAGCTTGAGCCCCTTGTTTCAGTCACTGTCAATCCATCTCCTTAAGGGGCTTCCTCTTTCACTGTCCCTCTACTTCACCTGGCATGATGTCCTTCTCCAGGGAATAGTCTCTCTTAATAACATGACCAAAGTATGTGAGAGGAAGTCTCACCATCCTTGCCTTTAAGGAGCCCTCTGACCATACTTCTTCTAAGACAGATCTGTTTGTTCCCTTGGCAGTCCATGTTACTTTCAATATTCTTCACCAGCACCACAATTCAGACATATCAATTCTTCTTCAGCCTTCCTTATTCAATGTCTGACTTTCACATACTTATGAGGCAATTTAAATTACTATGGCTTGGGTAAGGTGCACCTTAGTCCTCAAAGTAACATCCTTGCTTTTTAGCACTCTACAGACGTATTGTGCACCAAATGTATCCATATGGAATGCGTCATTTGATCTCATGATTGCAGCTTCCAAGAGCATTGATTATAGACCTCATCAAGACAAAAATCCGTGCCAACTTCAACAAATAACACCAAGTAAAAAAAACAACAAACTACTCCATTTATCATGGTACCTATTGATCAAGTTGTGAGGATGTGTGTCTTCTTGACATTGAGTTGTAATCCATACTGAGGGCTGCAATCTTTTCTCATAAGGTTCACTTTATAAACCTGTCTATTTTTCAGGGGGTTGAATTCAGTTCCAGACCTGAAGGGTGATGAAGGACCATAGTAGTAGGGATCTCACTAGTCTATCTAACCAATAAACCTCATCTTTTATCATTATTATTATTACTATTGGTAGTAGTAGTATGACTTTCAGTTTTCTTACACATTACTCCCCACTCTATCTAGGATCATGTACCATGATCCCTTTCAGAGCAGCTGTTTGT
The DNA here is from genome assembly GCF_050624435.1 of Tenrec ecaudatus. Classification (NCBI taxonomy): domain Eukaryota; kingdom Metazoa; phylum Chordata; class Mammalia; order Afrosoricida; family Tenrecidae; genus Tenrec; species Tenrec ecaudatus. The sequence goes on along the minus strand of NW_027459165.1, from coordinate 34,422 downwards.
CATAGGCAGGCACCATTTAGTTCTTCTGACCTTGGCATCATAGAGGCTGAGGTACGCATAGTCCATTACTGATTTGGACTAATTGTTGCCAGGCATCTTGAGCTTCTTCAATGTTATTCGCTCCAGACAGGGTGCAATAGTTTATTGTGCCAGCCTGGCCGATAAACACAAGTAGGATTAATCAAAGGACAGAGGGATAAATGGCTTCGTGAGCCTCGCCTTGCTTGTTCTGTGCCTCAATTTAAAGGGGTAGACTACATGTGGGATGCCTAGCTTGTGGACTCTGTCGCTGTAAGTTGAGGTCCATTTAATACCACAGGATTGGAATGTTCGTCTCTGGAGCTGGGGACCGACAGTTGGTGACAGTTGGTGACTTGCCTTGCTGTTTGCTGCCTGGGTATATATAGCCCAGCTCTCTCTACAGAAAGGGACTGGCAACTGGCGGCTCTCAAGCCTTAAAGGACTGCTAGTGTCTCACTGTTTTATAATTTAACTGTTAGTTTCTTGTGTTATCTATCTGTATATAATTTAGTGGTTCATTTCTTGGATTGCATATCTAGCTTTATAAATATATTTATATATAATTACTAGCAATATGGTTTTGTCTCTCTAGAGAACCCTGTCCAACACATAGGGTGAGACCAAGAACCGACTTTTAGTTTGTTACTCACTAGCTTTTGAAGACCCCAGTCACTTCCCTGATGGATACAGAACATTGTCTTTGTGAGCTAGTTTGTACCAATTGATCTTGAGGTCTCTCAGAGCTATGTTCCTGATCCCTGATATTTAGGACACGCTCCCTCAAGGGGTTTTGTTCTAGCTAAGACATTTCCTAACTATGCCTCCTGGATGCACTATTATATTCATGGTCATATTTGTAGTATATGCTACTATGTATATAGAACTATTCTCTGGCAAACGTATATTTATTCATGGGGCTATTCCCATTCTCTTTCCCACAACTGCTCAGATTTTGTGGTTTTTCTATCTGTCTATTTATCTCTCTAGCTATCCTTGTATGTTATTGTTATTATTGGAGTATTTATCTCTGTTGCCTTTAATGCTTGTAGTCTACTGAGAAAGGATAGTGTTTTGATGTTCCAAATGTTTCCCCATTTTCTGGGTTACATGACACAAACCAATAGAAGAAGAGAAAAGAAAAAAATTTAACCCAAGTAATAACACCAACAATAAAACCAATTTAGTCTTTTGGTTAAGAATTAGTCAGACTTTCCCACTCCTAGGCTAACCCTTGAAAGAAAATGAATGAGATAAAAGACCATAGGGAGGAAGAAAGGAGAGTGGGAGGCAAGGGAATAAAGAAAGAAGGTGGCAGGGTTGTGTGAACAATTAATGTGGACCATCTTTGATGTGTATTAAAAATAATATTGACTGGTTTTTTCAATACTCACCAAAAATTATTTATATCAATCAAGAAAACCTCACTACCCTGGAATCAATTCTGACATATAGCAACCCTTTGGACAGAGTATAGAACTGCTCCTGTGGGTTTCCAAGGCTGTAAATCTTTACAGGAGTAGAAAATCTCATCTTTCTCTTATGGAGTGGGGGTGGGGGGAGTTTCAAACTTCTGATGTTGCAGTTAGAAGTCCAACTCATAATCTACCTCACCAACAGGGCTCCTCCTTTCATCATTAATCTAGACTGTTTGACCTTCTTGGCTTACTGGGTTTGGTTTTCTCGCTTTGGAAGACATGGTACCAAAATACACACCATTTCCTAGCCCCCCCAAAATATCAAAAGTAAGCAAAACAAAACAGGAAAAACTAGCAACCCAATCCAAACCAACTAACCTATTTAGCCATATAGATAAAGGATACTTGTAGCCAACCTCTGTGTTGGGGCAATAGGGATGGATGGGGACTGTGGTTAACAGGCACGTGTCAGCTCATCCACAGGGGACATTCAAATTCTAGCTCCAAACTGTTGTTGCCTTGGGGAAATGCAAGCATTTTAAGGCCTGATTTTCTGTTTGTAACTGAGATGCTGAGAATATAAAATTCGATGTGAAATCGTCAACTTTTCAAATATTGGATCACATTAGTTAAAACCACTTTTCAGGCTGCTCATCATCATACTAGCACATCATTAGGCTAAAATCATATCAAAGACGTCTGGTTTGTCCCCTGTGCCCTTTAAGGACAACTGAAACATAAGGACGGGAATGGGACATTCATTCTTCCTCTAGACCCTCACCCTTTGCCTCCATCGGCTGGCGTTCATAGAAGAGGCAGACAGTTTTGTTCAACTTCAGCATAATCAGAGTCCTGAGAGTTAAACACAATACATATATAATTTCATACTAGTCGTTTTAATATTAGCCCAAACAAAACCAACAAAAACCCAACCCATTGCTGTTATGTTGGTTCTGGTTCCCGAGGACCCCCTGGGTGCCAGGGAGAAACTACACATCACAGGATTCTCAAGCCTGTGGGCTTCTAGAAGCAGGCCATTAGTTATTTCTTCTGAGGGGTGCAGCTGCCCACCTCTTGATACGTTGAGTCCTTAACCATTTGTGCCACCCAGGGTCTCCCAGTCTTCGTATGTGACCCCCAAATTCCTTGACAGGCTACCTATAGGAAGGTAGAGTCTATGCCCTTTCCCCTTAAATTGGGATGTTTCATGACCTCTGTGACCAATAGATTATGGAGAAGATGACATTGTGACATCTAGTTTGGGCAACCCCCTTCCCTCCCACAAAGTGCTTCACAGCTTCTGAAAAATCCCTTCAAAGACTTCTTCTTGAGTGCTCACCCTTAGAATGTCCAGCCTCCACGTGCTACCTCTCAGGACACTTCTCAGAACCCGGACACTATGCTGAAAGAAGCCTGAGCTGCCTGGAAAGGCCACGTGGAGACACTCCAACCAACAACCCAGCTAAGCACCCAGCTAACGGCCAGCTTCAGCTGCCAGCCCTCTGAGTGCCCCAGCTCCCATGAGACTGCCAACTCATGGGAGACTCCAAGCACGACCCAGTGGCCTCCCAGCAACCGCACGATGATGGTCCTTGTTTGAAGCCACTGCGTTTGGGGAGGGGGTGTTTCTTGCCCAGCCACAGGGATGAGAACCTGTATCTCAACATCATGCAGGTGGGTGAGGGGGCCGTCTCTCGAGCAAGGCAGCTTCCCTTCTTGTCAACTCCTGGGGATTTTTGTTGTTCTTGCCACTGCTGCCCCAATTCCCCAGGAGCTAGAGGAAGGCAGGCAGCAGGCCTCAGGTGGCCAGGAGGCAGGAGCCTTTGTGGGATGCAGTTACAATGGGAGACATAACCTTAAAGGCAGGAGCCTGACTTTACCTTTACCTCCTGGAGATTTGGGATGCAGAACACCTGTCAAATCCCATCTTCTGTCCAATCCTGATCATATGTCTGTCTTATGTTTGCACACAGGACACAGACTTGTGAACACCCAAAGAACAGGGTCTGGCGCCAAGAAACCAGCACCACAAGGAACTGATGTTTCTCCAGCAATGGGGAGGGGTGGGATGAGAGGAAGAAAGGAGTACAAATCACTGGATCAAAACAAGGTGGGGAAAGGAAGGAGCAAAGGAGAGAGTGAAGGAGGGAAACTGGGAGGCTGAAGGGAAAAGGCAGGGAAGGAAAGGAGAAAGGTGGCGGTGGGGAGAGAGGAGCGAAGAAGAAATGGAGGAGTTTGGGAGGGAAGATGGAAAGTGAAGGCAGGCAGGAAGACGTGAGCAAAGGGAGGGAAGGAAGAAAAGAGAAAGAGAAGGGCAAGAAGAAAGGAAGGTAGGGAAGAAAGGAAGAAAACGAGAAACCTAATGTCAATGGCGCCCTCTATGTTTTTATTTCCTGTTTTTCTGAGGTAGCCTCTTCAGCAGAAGCAAATGGGCTGAATCGCCTCAAACTCTACCTAGGTAGAAAGCACGGGTTTCATTTCGCCAGGGCCTGTGAAAATGTTTGAACTGAGCAGCATTAACACGGAGATAGCGATTACCCCACGTGGCTGTTGCGCTCTGATGATACCAAGGCAACGGGAATGGGGGCTCATTATTTCACCAGGTGACAAAAAAAAATTGTATTTTGACGTTTCACCCTGAATGTGGGGAAGGGTGGCGTGGGGGAGGAAGCAGGGGCCCTTTGTGGAGTCTCCTCTTGCCATTGTGATGTCCCTTGGCCTGGCAACAACCTGAGGTCCTGCACGCTGCCAGTGAGGGGCTTGGCTGCAGGCCCTAGCCCAGCATTTCTTATCAGATTTACTGTGACAAGTGATGGGAGAAAAGCAAGATGCTGTTAACAGCGCATCCGTTCAGACCCTGCTATTTAGAAATCTGGATTTATATTTTGTCAGAGAGAAGTAGCACTGATGTTAATCTTTGCACTACCCTTGGAAAAAATCATTCATAATCTTATAACAATAATCCATAGCATTTGTGGAGCTCTGAGAACCAAGGGATGGTCAGAAGCATTTTTAGACAGATGTCTCATTTCATCTTCAAAGCAACCCAGTGAGGAATAAGAAAAGTTGGCTTATGACTTCCCTTTTGGAAAGTGAGTCTTTGGAAGCACAGAGAGGTCCAGGTTTGCCCAAGGTCACATAGTCAATAAGTTAGAGAGCCTGGATTTGAACCGGAGCGGTCTGCTGCCAGAGGTACTTTTTTTGCACGTGTTTATTAAGGCAACTTGCAGCTCTGGCAAGGATTCAGATAGAATTGAGGATCATTTTTTTTAACAATTTATTAGGGGCTCATACAACTCTTATCACAGTTCATACATATACATACATCAATTGTGTAAAGCACATCTGTACAGTCTTTGCCCTAATCATTTTTTTCTCCTCTTTTCCTTTTTTACATTTTATTAGGGACTCATACAACTCTTATCACAATCCATACATATTCATACATCAATTGTATAAAGCACATCCATACATTCCCTACCCCAATCATTCTCAAAGCATTTGCTCTCCACTTAAGCCCTTTGCATCAGGTCCTCTTTTTTTCCCCTCCCTCCCCTCCCCCCCCTCCCTCATGTGCCCTTGGTAATTTATACATCGTTATTTTGTCATATCTTGCCCTATCCGGAGTCTCCCTTCCCCGGTTCTCTGCTGTCCCTCTCCCAGGGAAGAGGTCACATGTGGATCCTGTAATCAGTTCCCCCTTTCCAACCCACTCACCCTCCACTCTCCCAGCATCGCCCCTCACACCCTTGGTCCTGAAGGTATCGTCCACCAAGGATTCCCTGTACCTCCATCCCTCATTTGTACCAGTGTACAGCCTCTGCCCTATCCAGCCCTAACAGTGTTTCTCTCTATCCTTGTGGAGCCCTGGTGATGGGCTGGGCTGCTAAGTAGCAGGTTAAAGGGGCTTTCCCCTCCTGTGAAAAGTTACACTCTCGGGAAACTCACGGGTGCCAGTCCTACCCTGTCCTCCAGGGTTGCTCTGAATCACGGTCAACTCAATGGCAGTGAGTTTGGCTTTTTAATGTCTCTCCCTGTTGTTGTTGTTGTTGTTGTTGTTAGTTTGCCATCCAGTTGGTTCTGGTCCATGGCAAACCTATTCACAGCAGAATGTAACAATAACAGCTCCTCCTCCATCCACCCAAGTGTTCCTATGCTCAGTCCTCTTGTTGTCGTCACTGTGTCTATCCAGCTCTTCAAGGGCCTTCAACCTTTTTTCAAAGCCCTTCCATTTTTCTAAGCATGATGCCTCTCCAGGGACTGGTCTCCACTGACAACATGTCCAAAGTCTCACCATCCTTACTTCTAATGGGAATTCTGGCCGTACTTCCAAGACAGATTTTGTTTGTTCTTTTGGCAGTCCATGGTACTGTCAATATTCTTTGCCAGTACCATGGTTCAAATTCATACAGTTTACCTGGGTCTTCTTCACTCAATGGCAAGCTTTTCACATGCAGATGAGGCAAATGAAAATACTATGGTTTGGATCAGGTGTACTTCCTGCTTAAAGTAACATCCTAACTTTTCAACATTCTAAAGAGCTCTTATGCAGCAGATCTACCCAGTGCAATGTATCTTTTCATCTCTTGACTGCTGCTTCCAGGAGCATTGCTTGTGGATCCAGACAAGACAAAATCCTTGACAACTTCAGGCTTTGCTCGATTTATCATCATGTTACCTATTGGTTCAGTTGTGAGGATTTTGGTTTTCTTTGTGTTGAGTTGTATCCCACATTGAAGGCTGCAATCCTTGATCTTCACCAGCAAGTGCTTCAAGTCCCCCATCCTTGTCAGCAAGCCAAACTGTGTCGTCTGCATATAGCAGTTTGTTAATAATATTTCCTCCAAATCTGATTCTGTGTTCTTCTTCATATAATTTGGCTTCTCTGATTATTTGCTCACCATACAATTGAAAAAGTATAATAAGTGGGTGCAACCAGGATGCACACCTTTCTTGGTTCTTAAACCATGCAATCTACCCTTGTTCTATAAGTGTTCTGGAATTCTCTTCTCAAAACTATCCATGTTTTCTTATGATCCACACAGTCAGATAGCTTGGGTGTTAATAAAACATAAGTAACCATCTTTAGGGTATTCACTGCTTTCAGGCAAGATCCATCTGATATCTGATATCCTTTGTTCCACATCCTCTTCTGAATCTGGCTTAAATCTCTGGGAAACCAAACTCACTGCCTTGTAGTTGATGACAACTCATCCTGACCCTATAGTATAGGGTAGAACTAACTGCCCCTGTGAGTTTCTGAGACTGTAACTCATTATGGGAGTAGAGAACCTTGCCTTTCTCCCACGGAGTGACTGGTGGTTTTGAACTGCTGACCTTGGGGTTTGCAATCCAACCTGTAACCACTGTGCCACGATGGCTCTTGAATGCTGAATATGGTAACTTTCTGTCAATGAATCAATGCAACTGTTGTTGTATTAGCTTCAGTACAATTTGACTCACATGTGATGCCAATGATAGTGTTACATAATTTGACCATTCTGTTGGTCTCCCTTCTTTGGTATGTATACACATATGGATCTCTTCCAGTCCGTTAGCCAAGTAGCTGTATTCCAAATTTCCTGACATAGATGAGTGAGTGCTGCCAGTGCTTTATCAGCTTGTGGAAACATTTCAATAGATATTCCAGCAATTCCTGGCATCTTGTTTTGGGCTAGTGCTTTCCATGCATCTTGAATTTCTTCTTTCCTGACCATTGGTTCTTGCTCATATGTTACCTCCTGAAATGGTTGAATGTTGGTCTATTGTTTTTGATACAGTGACTCCATATTGTTTCCATCTTCCTCAGATGTTTCCTTCATCATTCAATATTTTGCCCATAGAATTTTTTAATATTGCACCTCAAGACTTGACATTTTTCTTCAGTTCTTTCAGTTTAAGATATGCTGAATATGTTCTGTTTTGGTTTTCTAACTCTAGGCTTTTGCACATTTTGTGATAATATTTTACTTTGTATTCTCGAGTTGTCCTTTGAAATTTTCTATTTAGCTCTTTACTTCATCATTTCTTCCTTTTGCTTTAGCTACTCTCTGATTAAGAGTAAGTTTCAGAGTCTCTTTGGACATGCACTTGTATCTTTTCTTTATTTCCTTTTTTTTATAATGACACTGTGCTTTATTCAGAGATGTTCTCAAAATTTGGTTGGTTATTATCAAGGTTGTATATTGACTCTCGTGTACTTGTTTGCATTTTCTTGAACTTCAACTTGAGCTCTCGTATGAACAATTGCTGATCTGTTCCACAATCAGTCCCTGGACTGGTTTCAGTTGCTGATATTGAGCTTCTTTTATTGTCTCTTCCCACAGGTGTAGTCAATTTGATTTCTGTGTATTCCATCTGGAGAAGTCCACATTTATGGTCACCTTTTTTGTTGTTGATCAAATGTTTGAAGAAATCATTAATCATGCAAAATTCTAACATACAATCAAGATAAATTGGTAATTATTGGTGATTGGAGTGCAAATGTTGGAACCAAAGAGGAAAGAACAGAAGTTGGAAAATATAGTATATGCTATCAGCAATTTATTGGTCTTGCAAACTCTGTCATGCGATCTCCAGCTTGGTTTCTATCACCAAGACCATATTTTTCAACTACTGATCCTTCCTCTTTGTTTTCAACTTTTGCATTCCAATAGCATTTTGATAGCAAGTCTGACAAATTTGGGACTGAATATGGTGGTAGAATTATTCAATTTCTGCATCACCAGCTTTGGGTGGTTGGTGCATAAATTTGAACAATAGTTGTATTGATTGGTTCTCCTTGAAGGGGCATAGATAGCATCCTATCAAAGATAGCATTGTACATTAAAATAGATCTTAAAATGTCCTTTTGATGATGAATGCAATGTTGTTTCTCTTGATTGTGTCATTTCCAGCAGAGTAAACCGTAAGATTTTCTGTTGCAAAATGGTCAATATCAGTCCATTTCAGCTAACTAATGCTTACAATATCAATCTTTATGTATTCCATTTCATTTTTAATGACTTCCAATGTCCCTAGATTCATATTTCATACATCCCAAGTTTCAATTATTAATGACGATTTGAACTGTTTCTCCTCATTTTGAGTTGTGCCCCATCAGCAAATGAAGGTCCTGATGGCTATACTCGATTTGCATCAGTATGGTCGACTTGCCTATGAAAAGTCAGCTCTTCCTCTTCCTCAGCCGTATTTTGAGTACTTTCCAAGTTGAAGAGCTCATCTTCTGGCACACGTTCTGACAATGTTCTTCTGTTGTTCATGGGGGGTCTAGTAACTGACAGTGTTGCTGCTATCCATAGGGTTTTCAATGGCTCATTCTTCCCATGCAGGCAGCCAATTCCTTCTTCATTGTCTGTTCTTTGTCTGGAAGCTCTTTGGGTGACCCTGCTGGTATATGAAATGCCAATCACATAGCTCCCAGTATCTCACAAAACAAAAGTCACCACAGTACCACAAAATGCCAGACAAGTGATGGACCTCTATTCTTAGTGAGGCGTGGCCTGGTGGGAGGAGTGTGCCCTTAGGTGGTTCTGATCCACTTACTGGAACAAATACTGTTAGTTCTTATTTCATAAATGTGAAATGCATAAAAGAGACCCCCCAAAAATATCCTCCAATTCAGACTTTCTGCCTTTTAAAAGAGGATAACCCACTCTGATTCAAAGTCATTGAGGTGTTTTGTTTTCCCCTCCCTCTGAGGCTACAGAGACTAGACTAATCACAGCTGAGGTGGAGCGACTGAAATGACTTAAAGCACCAGCTAGACTGGCTGTCAGAAGCAGCTACAGTCAACAGCTACAGACTGACAGAGCTGCTCAGCCAAGAGCTGAGGGTTCTCCACTCCCACTTCTACTGATGGGCACAGCCAGTGGCCTCTGGGAGTTGACTGGAACCCAGCAGCCAGCTGTGAGGAGCAAGCTAATTCATCTCAGCCTGGCCCAGGTCATCAAGTCACTGAAGGAGTATCGGGAAAGAGGGAAGAAATTTGGGGTCCCACATTTGGCCAGACAAAAGTTGTTCTGTGTTTAGACAGTAGTTCTGGGCCTGAGTTTGGGGCAGGTGTGATGAAGGAAAGTCGGCTCCCTCCCTGCATCTGGGAACAGATGGTGGGGCTGCCCTGGAAACAGCAGGTCAGTCAGCTGGAGCAAAAAAGGCTTGGCCTCTAAAGCCCTGGCAGGGCAGACTGAAGCTACCTGGACTGTTTTTTCTTAACCCAATAGCTCCTGCTACCCTCACCACCCCCAACTAGGTAAAAGGGAAGAAAGATGCATTCTCTTTACAGAGGCAACTTTCTAGAAAGGAGACCAGCCCACCAGCTGTGAAAGGTCCCCTTAAACCATTTTACTTTGAGCAGGAGGAAGAAATGTTGAGATTCCCAGAGCCACGAGGAATTGTGGATCCTCTAGTTTAGGTTCCAGTGATGCCAGATCGATTTTTCTAGAGAAAGTCAAAATTCCTGTTTTCTTAAAAACCTCCTGATTTTTTCAAAGGCGATTCAATAACATTGGATAGAAGCCAAGTAGGCCAAAGAGCCCTGATGGCACAGTGGGTTATGTGTTGGGCAGCTAACTAGAAGGTCAGTAGTTTGAAACCACCAGTCACACTGGGGGAGCGGGGGTTGGGGGATAGGGTGGGGGGCTGTGCAGAGATGAGACCTTCTAGTCCATATAGAATTTCAGCCTCGGAAACCCACAGGGGCAGTTCCGCTCGGTCTTACAGGGTCACTGTGAGTTGGAATCTTCTAGATGGCAGTGAATAAGCAGGCCAACCAGAGTCCACACAGGTCCTCATTTGGCCATGGGAGTCCCCAGTCTGTGACCCTCACAGAATCGACCTTTGTGTATCGATGTTAAAAGTGAGATCCAGAGAGGGGAGTGCCTGTCCCCTTGAGGAGCACCGAGTTGACTTTCCAGTCTCCAATCTGGATTTCTACCCCTGAGCTCCAAATATACATTAATCACATTCATTTTTACCAGTTAGTACAGGAATCACCAAAGACAGCAATCAAAGGAAATCATAAAAAGTTTAACTTCCTGTATTTTTTCCATAAAACAACCCAGCAAACTGAATGGCCAGATCTAACCTCTGGCTAGCCAAAAAAGTACTACCATGAGCAGACGTCAAACAAGCATCCACTCTCCATCTTTGTGATTTGTTTCTCTAGTACACCACTCCAGGTAGCATAATGTGTTAGTCCAGGTAGACCAGAGAAACAAATTCACAGACACTCATGTGTATAAGAAAGAGCTTTGTATAAAAGAGCAATTGTATATTGAGAAACATCCCAGCCCAGTCCAGATCAAGTCCGTAAGTCCAATATTATCCCCTATGTCCAATACTGGTCAATAAATTCCTCTTTAGACTCATGTAGCCATGCAATAATGCCAAATGCAAGAATATCACAGACCAGTGGGTGGAAAGTCATGTAGATCCAGTAGCGGTGAAGGATCTTGGTGCTGGCAGGGGTCACTATGTGGCTCCTCCAGCTCCAGGGCTCTGGCTCTCTCAGTGTGTCTCCATGTGGTTTGTCAACAGGATTGTGTAGAAAAGAGACAGTGTGTTCCACCACAAGATAGCAATACAGGAATACCCAAAATCCTCTGGAGAAAGCCAGGCCCCACAGAGGCCTCATTCGCTGTGACCCTATTGACAGGCTAGACTTTACCCTTTCTCAAGTTATTAGATTATGTAACTGCCTACAGTGGGTTTTCCAACAATTCCTGGAGCCTTGTTTTTGACTAATGCTTTCAGTGCAACTTGGACTTCTTCTTTCAGTACCTTTGGTTCTTATATGATACCTCTTAACATGATGCAATATTGACTAGTTCTTTTTAGTATAGCGACTCCATATATTCCTTTAATCTTTAAAATTTTTTCAGTTTTATTGACATATAATTCAGATGTCATATAATACAATAGTTTAAACTTGTTAAAAAGAGGTGTGTAATGATCTGATCACTGAAGACAAATGGCTATCAAAAGATATAGGGTCTTAGAGACTTCAAAGTAAATAAGCAGCTGTCTAGCTCAGAAACAAGAAAACCCACATGGAAGAAGCACACCAGCCTGTGTGATCATGAGGTGCCAAAGGGATCAGTTATCAGGCATCAAAGAACAAAAAAAGTCATATAATTGTGTGCTCACCTTCCCGATATGATTGCTGAAGGCAAATGGGCGCATAAACAAATGTGGTGAAACAAATCCTGGCTGTCAAAAGAGATAGCGTCTGGGCTCTTAAAGACTTGAAGGTAAACAAGCAGCCATCTAGCTCAGAAGCAACAAAGGCAACATGGAAGAAGCACACCAGCCTGTGTGATCATGATGTTTCAAAGGGATCAGGTATCAGGCATCAAAGAACAAAAAATTTATATCATTGTGAATGAGGGCAGTGAAGATTGGGAACCCAAGAACCATGTGTAGGCAAGTGGTCATCCCCTTTCAGAAGGGTTGTCGGGAGATGATCCAGTCGGTGCAGTGTAGCAATGATGAAACATACAACTTTCCTCTAATTCCTAAATGCTTCCTCTCCCAACCCCCTCCTGTATCATGATCCCAATTCTGCCGCACAAATCTGGATAGACCAGAGGATGTACACTGGTACAGATAGGAACTTGAAACACAGGGAATCCAGGTCAGACGCTCTCTTTAGGACCAGTGCTAAGAATGGCTATACCGTGAGGGTGGAGGGAAAGTGGGGTATTAAGGGGGGACCGATTACAAGGACCTACATAACCTCCACCCTGGGGGAAGGACAACAGAAAAGTGGGTGAAGGGAGATGTCGGACAGTGTAAGATATGACAAAATAATAATTTATAAATTATCAAGGGTTCATGAGGGAGGGGGTAGCGGGGAGGGTTGGAGAAAATGAGGAGTTGATACCAAGGGCTCAAGTAGAAAGCAAAGGTTTTGAGAATAATGATGGCAACAAATGTAGAAATGTGCTCGACACAATGTATGTATGGGTTGTGATAAGAGATGTGCAAGCTCCTGATAAAATGATACAAACAAATACATAAATAAATAGAAAATAACTAGAGCAAAGCTGTATGTTTCATTGTTGCTCCACTGCACCCTGAACACCTCTTCTCTTCCCACAACCGTTCTGTAAGGGGATGTCCACTTTCTTCAGATGGGTTTTGGCCTCGTCCCTACTCCATACCCTTCCTCATTCACAATGATGTGATTTTTTTTGTTCTTTAATGCCTGATCCCTTCAACACCTCGTGATCACACATGCTGGTGTGCTTCTCCCACGTGGGCTTTGCTGTTTCTGAGCTAGATCGCGGATTGTTTATTTTCAAGCTTTTAAGGTGAGCATCACGGCATGCCAGTTCAATAGAACAAAGTGTTCTTGCAATTGAGGGAGAAAAGAAGTGGAGGTCCAATGTCCATCTGCTACCTTAATTCTAAACCTATCAATATTAACAAGGGTTTAGGAGGGAGGGGGTAGGGAGGGAGATAGAAAAACGAGGAGCTGATACCAAGGGCTCAATTAGAAAGGAAATGTGTTGAGAATGATGAGGTCAACAAATGCACAAATGTCCTAAACACAATGGAATGATGTATTGATTGTGATAAGGGTTGTACAAGCCCCCAATAAAATGATTTAAAAAAAAAGGGGGGGACTGATTACAAGGATTTACATATAACCCCCTCCATGGAGTTGCACAACAGAAAAGTGGATGAAGGGAGATGTGGGCACTGTAAGACATGACAAAATAATTGATAAATGATCAAGGTTCCATGAAGCAGGGGAAAAAGTGAGGAGCTGATATAAAGGGAGTAAGGAGAAAGCAAATGTTTTGAGAATGATGGCAAAAATGTACAAATGAGCGTGACACAATGTATGTACATATGGATAGTTATATGAGCCCTCAATAGAATGATTTTTATTTTTAAAAAAGGGAAAAGAGGAAGTTTCGGGGGGTGTGGGCGGTACATCTATTCCAAGCTATGCTGCTCCCTAAACTATGTGCTCAGATTAGTATTGGAAAATTCGTCTCACCTCATGGATAAAGTCAAATGGAACCCCAAGGACTCTTTCCGGAGGGCCGCGTTCCACCGGAAGAAGGCACCGGTCACCGCCTCCCCACTTCCGGTCATATTTCTGTACCGCGTATGGAATTGTCCCTTTACAACCACCGTAGCCACGCAACCTGCGTCCTTGCCTTCCCATTGGTTGGGGATTTTTACCGCCAAAGCGCAGGCGATTTCCTAGACCTGCGCTAATAAGCGCGGCGCGAACTAGGCTGCAGGGAGCCCGCAGACTCTTCGGTCAAGTGGGCGGCCGACAAGGAGGTCCCGGTACCAGGTCTACCCGCCATGTTCTGTGAAAAGGCGACGGAGGTGGTCCGCGAACTGCACCACACGCCAGAAGGGCAGCTGCCCGCCTTTAATATGACGGGCTGGACGGCAGAGGGCGGGATGGAGGTCCGGGGAGCTTGGCTGAAAGGGGCTGGAGGGTGAGCGGGATCTCCCCTGGGCTGCTCTTTTCGCGGTTTGCTTCAGATTCCCCTGAGGGTGTGAGCCAAGTTCCGGAAGGGAAAGTAACAGCATAACAAAAGGTTACTGTGGGAGAAAGAAGGAAGTTACTGTACAACTCAGCAATTGCGCTTCCTCAAAGTCTACTTCCTTCCGTTTTGCTTCATTTTTAGCTTTGTTGCTTTTCCTTTGCTTAGCCAAGTAAAAGGTTGCCTAATACGAACTAAAGTAAATTCGAATCCACCTCCATTCTGCCGAAGAAAGCTGGAAGCTTTCTGTTCTTTTAAAGATTGACAGCCTCAGAAACCCACAGAACCAGTCGTTTTTATTGGATCTAGCGTTTTATGCGCGTTAGTGTGCGCGCACGCACTCAGTGAGCAAAATGTGATGATGAAGTAGGCCTCTGGTGCCAGACTGAGATTCATACTCTGTTCGATCACTGTGGACTCAGGCTTTCTGTGCGTCCAGTGTTCTCACCAACAAAAATGGGCATGATGATGGTACAGAGCTCTTGGTGTAGTGAGGAACTGTACCTGACACACCCAGGGCTGAGTCCCTGTATGCTGTTTCTACAAGAAATAATAATAGTGCTAACAGTCGTATTGTTACTATTATGATTATTTGTCCACTACAATAACATGGAAGTAGGAATGATGTTCAGCACTTAGCTTGCAATTGTCTCTCCTCATAATTGTGTGAGATCTGAGCTGTCTCCCCCCACCTCAAACATGTGAGTGGAGAATTGAAGTTAGGAGATTTGTCAGTGGTGATATAGCCAGTAAAGAGCAGAGCTAGAGCTTGAACCCTGGAAGTCTGGCTCAAGAGCCTGTACGTTTAAGCATCGTAGTAAACAATCATAGGGCAGCAACTAGATAGATGTCAGTGAGAGGACCAAGAAACACAAGTGAATAGAATGCAATGTGGTAAGTGAAACTGGTGTTGCATAGATGGGAGCATAAAGAGAAATGCTACTGGGGGGTTGGGAGTGGGTGTTCGAGCCTTGTATGAAGTATTAGCCCTCACACAGGCAGGTGATAAACAATGGCTTAAGACTCATGATCACAACTGGAAAGGTTATGTATGGAGATGTCAATGGTGGGTTCTAGGATTAGAAAAACTTCGGCATTATTCCACAGGCATTTGGAATCAGGTAGAGGTTTTCAGGTAGGGGTGTGGCGGGATGTTTTTATATTTTGGAGTACTTATTGGCAGTAAAATGAGGCCTGGAGTTATGCATTGGGCTGCTAGCCTAATGGTCAGCAATTCAAACACACCAGCCATTCTAAGGGAGAAAGATAGCCGCTTCTGTAAAGATTTACAGCTGCGTAAACCATAGGGAGCAATTTTCTCCGTCCTATAGGGTCATTTAATCAAAATGTACTTAATGGAAGTGGTTTTGGTTATTGGCAATATGGAAAATGCATCAGAAGAGAAGAACTAATGGAGGCAGAGAGATGAGCTAGTGGTGAGAAATGTGGATGATTGAAACTCAGTTCTACAGATATTGATAAATGAGTTTTTTAAGTGATTGAAGACTAGCAGGACTTGTAACTTTTAGAATTGTGGAGATGAAATGGGTAATAAATGACATCAAGAGTAAACAAGGCTATTCATCATCATCAAATATTTTCAACATATAATTGGCTACAGGGTTGGTTGAACCCAAGACTGTATTTTGGCTGAAAGAATATGTGATGTCACTTCTTTTCAAATGGTCAACTATCTTATTAACATTTATGAATTTTAGAATTAAAACATTTTATTTGTCTAAGTGAAAAATTTCTATCTTAAGGTAGATGGTAGGAAAAATTCCTTTGGCCTTTCTTTTCTTGCAGTACAAACCAAAACAGTGTCTTTGGGGGAAAAAATTGGGAGAAATATTTTAAAACTTGTATTTGTTGTTTGTGCAGTGAAAATGTGTAATTTCATGCTCGATTAAGCCTTTATTTTTGATATAGGTACATAAATAGCCAGAATTTATGCAATGGCTATGGATTTTAAATAAATTATATATATAAATTGAGGATAAATGTAGTACAGATAGACTTAGGGGATTAATTGAATGCATTGGGGAATCCATGGATATATATCAAAAGCAGTTTATATATTCCAGGAGGATGGACTCAGACAAATTCTGGAGGAGATGAAGGCTTTATATGAACAAAACTAACCGATGTGTAAGTTTTCATAAGATTTTTTTTAAGTTATCAGAGTCAAGAATTAATTAGAAATAATATTAGCTAGTTGATTTTGCATCATATTTGGTTTTTTTTTTAATCTCTGTGCACCTGATTATATTCTAACTATATAATTTAGCCCAGCTCTAAAGGACTTAATATTGCTTATTGTTATATCTGCATTTTGGGTGCTTTAATGCATATTTGTTGGTTGATTGATATGACAGAATTAGGATAGACCCAAATTGAGATACAAGTGAATAAACGCACTAACAAAGTGGAATACATACATTTTACTTTTTTAAAAAATTAATAGATGTTTTAATGCATTGAGTAAAGAGAATAGACAATATATAGTAGGCAGTATAGACAATAGACAACATGATAGCTACATGTTGGGCTGCTGACTGCAAGATCAGCTGTTTGGAACCATCAGCTACTCTGAGGAGGAAAGATGAAGCTTTCTACTCCTATAAAGTGACAGTCTTAAAAATCCAGAGGGGCAGTTCTACCCTGTCCTATGGGCAGAACTGCTTTGGGTGGAAATCAACTCACTGGCAGAGTTTGGTTTGAGTATCGGCGCAGTAGAGATTATTCATAGTTGGAGTGGAGTTTATACAGAACTAGTGCTGCAGAAAGCTCAAAAGGTTTCTAGATTTACAGATAGTAAAAGTTAAGCCTGGGATTTGGCACAGTGAAGAATTTGAGCTGTAAGACAAAGTAATAGTGCCCTGTGATTTGGTCAAAAAACAAACCAAGCTCACTGCCATTGAGTCAATGCCGACTCATAGTGACTCTATGGGACAGGATAGACTGCCTGTGTGGGTTTCTGAGCCTTTTTTAAAACAGTTTTATTGGTACTTAATCCACATATATCACACAATTCAATAGTTCAGTCATTTCAAGAAGACTTGCATAATCATTAACACAATCAATTCTTTAGAGATAAAATTACAAATAATGAGTAAGAAAGAAAAGACCACCTTGTCTTAGAACAAGCAAGAAATGCTCTCACCTAAACAGCAGTTGTCAACCTGTTGGTTACGACCCGTTGGGGGTCAAACAACCCTTTCACAGGAGTCACCTAAGACCTGAAAACACATTTCCAATGGTCTTAGGAACCAAGACACTGTTCCTCTAGCTGTCTCTAGGCAGGGCTGCCCATATGCAGATATGCCCACATACGAGTAACTGGCGTGAAAACTGTTACCCATGCTACACTATGCTTTACAACAAAATTAATTTCATTTGTAGTTAGAAATTAGTCTTTCACAATAGAAAATGTTTTTGTGATTAATCACTCTGCTTTAATTATGTTCAAATTGTAACAATGAAAATACTTCCTGCTTATCAGGTTTTACATGACGATTCATAACAGTAGCAAAATTACAGTTATGAAGTAGCAACAAAAATAATTTTATGGTTGGGGGGGTCACCACAATATGAGGGACTGTAGTAAATGTATATTAGGAAGGTTGAAAACCACTGACCAAGAACAAGTTCAGGTTAGAAGGGAGGTCATCTGACCATGTATCCAGTTCATTCCAGCATAATCACACTTACAATGATCTCTATCTGATAGAAAAGCTGTTCGAGACACTTTCCTGTGACTAGAGGGGATCTGCTGGTGGCTTAATCTGACTAGATACTCTGCAGATGGGTTTGGGGCCCCCCTATCTTCTATAGCATTCTATAAATTGGGTCTTCGAAATTTGGGCTCTGATACTTTTCCCTTTGTCATTTTTGAATTTTGTTTTGCGTGCCTTTGGGTCACGCAAGCTGGTGTGCTTCTTCTTTGTGGACATAGTTCACTCCTCGTTTAGATGACTACTTGTTTGAATTTAAGACTCCACACACTATTCCGATTGATAGTGAGCACCATTTGTTTTCTTCACCACACTTAGCTGTAGCACCCTTATCTTCAGTGATCATTACATGAGGTGGGCAAGGCCATGTTATCCAAACTAACTGTCTTTGGATTGGGACTAAAGTTAAATTGGGGCCAGAATCCATCTGCTTGTCCCTGGGATATGCATAGCTCGGGTTTACTTTGACAGCCATACTATGACAAATTAATACCCTGTAAGACCAACTACCCCACCAACAGCAGCAAAACAACTAGCAGACAACTAAAGACAAACACAAACAAAACAAGCAAATGAAAGGCAGGGAAAAAAACCCATAGAAACAGAAAAGTAACACATTGTCAATCATTCCCCCTGGAGTATAAGATGATTGCACTGGCAACACCATCAAGTTTTCCGATGACACATCATTCTGCTGTAGGTTTGAGGAGTCTGCAAGTACAGTTCTAACTTGAGCCGAAACCCATGAGTTGTTGCTCCACACAGTTAGATCTCATATTCAGTTGAATTCTGTTTACCCTAAGCAGGGGGGATCGATGCCAGGGGAAACATCCTGGATCAATTCTTCCAAGTTTAAATCCCTGCCCAACAGATCAAAGCCAGTCATATCACTGAGAGGGGAGCATCAAGGTACTAAATATATGGTGATTCTGAGTCCCTTTTGATGGACTCCAACCAAATGGGGTTCCCCCCAAGGTCCAATGACCATCACTTCCACAGGTCCAGGGCAGCCACTCTGCTTCCTCTTCTATCTAAGCACCCCAGTCCTCAGTCCAAGGGTACAGGCACCTTTGAGGCCAGGCTCAGTTCATTCTGCTGGGCCTCTGTGTTAAGCGCTTGTGTAGCCCGAGTGATGCCATGCTGACCACAAGGTTTACCGTACCACAAGGTCAGCATCCAGTGACATCTTGGTGTTTAGTCCATGGCATGTTTTATTGAGCTTTGGCTAGAGACATATTTGTAGTGTTTACCCAGGAACATAAAATCTGTCCCTATAGGTTCCCTACAATCATTGTTTAGCACCCCTTCCCAATGTGAGGATATTTCTCCCCAATCACCTACCATGCTCGCCAACAGAACTATCAGTGATGTTCCTCTCCCCTGGCCTAAACTTGATTTCCTGGCAAGGTTCTTTCATTTCTGTGGGGATTTGCCCCAGCCTTGTCTTGGTGTAGACCCTCAGGTGGATGGTCTTATCCCATATCCCACCTCTTTGTGGAGTGACCCACTTTGGAGGATATTTTTGGTTTAAGGATTATTTTAGGACTTGGGTTTTTCCAGTTTACGTGGCTCTAGAAAGTCTAGAGTTCTTGGTAATTTGAAATTCAATTTTGAATTTTTCCCTTTTGATCAGCATTCGTTTATAGATTCTTTAATCAAAAAGTTCACACTATCAATAGAATTGCCATGTGCCCCTGGGGGTGATTGATAATGTTCTCTAATATAAAATTACAATGATGTCTCTTAAGATTAACCAGAGATGTACGTAAACCATAGATAACATGAATGGGATTTAGACTTGCATTTAATTCTAGCCCAATATGAGAATTAGTTCTTGTGACTTGGCCCTTTTTGATGCTCACTGAAGATATGGATGCTATAGCAAAGTGTAGTAAAGAAATTTAGATGGTATGATTTTTAGAAAGAATGGCGCATGGGGGTCTTATTTTTCAACAAGCAGCCTTCTGAGTGAAATGTCACCTAAGTCCACATGGAAGAAGCACATCAGCCTTTGTGACCAGAGGAGTGTGAATAATTAAAACTCAAATATGAAGGAGGGACTAGTATTAGAGCTTAAATTGTGAACACCTGATTTGCAGAAGGATATGGATGACAGTGGAAATCCAAAATCATTTGCAAGTTCCACACAAGTGGTTTAAGATTCCGGTGAATCCTCTCTGACTCAGTTGAAGGATGTCAGTAGTCTTGCTATCAGACAGAGAGTGTTATAGAGATGATTACAATAAAGCATGATATCATTTGACCTCTGTTTTGACCCATTTTACTTCAGTAAAAACAAAGTGCAGGGGAAATATGTATGGATAAAGCTCTGTGAGTCCTCTCTGAGCATAGACAAGTGTTGTGGTTAGCCTTGCTGTTATGCAGAGTGCATTGGAAAGTGGATTATTGCAGATGCAATTCCTTTAAAATTTAGCACCATATCCATTGATCTCCTTTTTGACCCATTTTAAATTGATTTCAGTTTTTTATATTTTCTATCTTTTCAGTTGGGATACTTTTGTTTTACTTTGTTATTTTTAGTAGGTTTTTTGCTGTTTTTAAATGTTTTAGTGTATATGAAATCTAGGGTAGGTATATCTATTGAGACAATATCTTGATTAATGGTTCCTGAGTTGTGGCCGGGGCGGTTTGAAGGAAGTGAGTACAATAATAACAGTGAGTACAAGAAGGAAGAAAATGTTCTAAATTCGATTGTGGTAATGATTGTACAACTCTTCTTAATATGATTGAACCACTTAATTATATAATTTGCGATGGACTTTTTAACAGTTTATTGGTATATAATTCACATATCGTTGTAGAATCATCACCATAATCAGGTTTAGATATTTTCTTCATTCTTGGACTCATTGTTATTAGCTCCCCATTTCCTCCCCACCTCCCCTGCCCTGCCCCAAGGAACCATGAATCCAGTTACTGCCTCTGATTCACCTATCTTGGATTTTATATACAGAAAAACAGTGAAAACAATAAAAACAACACTAACAAGACTATGAAAGTAAAACAAAAACCTCAGTCAAAAGAAAGCTACAAGTATCTTAAGAACTAGAACACATTTAGATGGCTCATAAGGGAGAGCAAATGGTGGGGTGCTGAGTTTGAACCTAACCGCATCCGCAGGAATCCACTGCGCTCTGCATGCTAGCGAGGCCCTCCACCCCTCGTCCATGGTCACAGTGAGGCTCCAAGGGTTTGCTTCATGAGTATTTTCCCTTCACTTTTTTTTTTTTAATTGAAACAGCTTTAAAATGGGTCCAAAGGAAAATCAAATAAGATATACTGCATTTTGATCTATGTCTGACATATTGATTTACAGTGTCTGATAATAGAGCTCTTCACATCCCTCAGCTATAACGAGAGGGAATTCACAAGAGGCTTGATCTCTTTGTGGACCCTCTAAATGGATTTTGGGCTTCCACTGACAACCATAGCCTTCTACAAACCAATTGTTCACAATTTAAGCTTTGATATCATTCCAGCCTTTAGATTTGGATTATGTTCACACAGGCTGATGTGCTCCTTCCATGTGACACCCCACTTAGATGGCTGCTTGTTTGAAAACAAACCTTTAAAATCCCCAACACTATTTTTTCTAATAGCTGGGCACCATCTAGGTTCTTCACCACATTTTGCTGTAGACTCATATCTTCAGTGATTTCTTCATGAGGGCAACCACCAAGCAGGACCATGTCATAAGAACTAGCTGTTCTTAGATTGGGACTAGAATTAAGTACAAGCCTAAAATCCACTCATGGTTTATAAATGACTCTGGTTCACCTAAGAGACATCATTGTCATTTTATGTTACAGAACATTATCAATTATCATCCCCTTGCTGACTCATGACAACTTTATAGGGCAGGGTAGAACTGTCCTGTGAGTCTCCCAGCCTGCACATCATCACAGGAGTAAAAAGCCTCATCCTTCCCCCACAGACTTGGCTGGTGACTTTAAACTGCTGATGTTTCACTTAGGAGTCTAATGTGTAGCCGGTACACTTTGATGGTGTCATTAGTTTAGCCAATGTTACAGAATTTAGAACATTGTCGAGAAAGGGAAATTATACAAGTATGGGCCAGCTGTGAACTGCAATACATGAATTGTTGACTTGTGTAAATTAAACCTTTAAGTGACTGAGCACTATTTACAGAAACAACAGGAGTTGGTGATAGGGCAAACGTTCCAATAATATTTACAACAGCAGAGCCACACCTGCCATAAAAAGCAAAGAAGCATTAAAACAGACTGGTAGTTCTGGGCCACTGTTCTTGGTGGCAAGAGATTGAAACCAAGTCCCATGCTGTGGTTGACTTCTTTCACTAGTTTAATGACATCAAGTCCCATCCATATTGTAGATTGTGCCAATTCTTCATTTCTCCGATTGGCTGAGTAACATCAGCAGCAGCAGTAGTGTGTACACATATATATCACATTTTCCTATTCATGGGCATTAGGTGGTTCTTATCTTCACCCATTGCAAATAGTATAGCAAGGAATGTTGGTGTACAAGTCTGTTTGCATGTCTTTTCAAATCTGGGTGTAGTAGATCAGATTTTTGTTGAGCTGCGACACTACTACCTACATTAGCGATACCATTTTACATTCCTACCAGCAATGGATACAGGAAATTTTTTTTTTTTGGTAGTGAGTTTGGTTAGGTTTATTTATTTTATTAAATCATTTTATTGGGGGCATGTATAACTAACTCTTTGCACAATCCATAAATCCATCTATTATGTCAAGCACATTTGTTGCCATCATCATTCTCAAAACATTTTCTTTCTTCTTGAGTCTTTGGTATCTGCTCATTTTTTACCCTTCTTCTCCCTCCCTCCCTACCTCACATAACTTTGATAATTTATACAATTTTTTTCATGTCTTACACTGTCCAATATCTCCCTTCACCCACTTTTCTGTTTTCCACCCCCAGGGAGGGGGTTATATGTGGATCATTGGTTCCTCTTTTCTCCCCCACCTTCTCCTTACCCTCCTGGTATTGCTGCACTCATTGATCCTGAAGGGTTTATCTGCCCTGGATTCCCTGTGTTTCCGGCTCTTATCTGTATCAGTGTACAGCCTCTGGTCTACCCGGATTTGTAAGGTAGAATTGAGATCATGATAATTGGGGGAGGAAGCATTAAAGAACTAGAGGAAAGTTGCGTGTTTCATCAGTGTTATACTGCACACTGACTGGCTCGTCTCCTCCCTGTGACCCTGCTGTAAAGGGATGTCTACTTGCCTACAGATGGACTTTGAGTCTCCACTCCTCACTCCCCCTCATTCACAATGATGATTTTTTTTGTTCTTTGATGACTGGTACCTGTTCCTATAGATACCTCGTGATCACACAGGTTAGTGTGCTTCATCCATGTGGGTCTCTATCTTCAAGCCTTTAAGATCCCAGAGGCCATATCTTTTGATAGCTGGTACCATCAGCTTTCTTTTTCACATTTGCTTATGCACCTGTTTTGTCTTCAGCAATCATGTAGGGAAGGTGAGCATCATGGAATGCCAATTTAATAGAACAAAGCAATGTCCTTTAATACTAAACCTATAAATACATGCACATTAGATCTACTTCTCCATCATCATATATAAATATTGGCATGTACACACCTGTATTTAGACCTTTAAATACTCTTTGACTCCTAATTCTTTCCTCTATTTCCTTTTGCTTTCTTCTTGTCCCACTATCATGCTCAGTCTTCATTTGGATTTCAGTAATTCCTCTAGGTTATACTGCTCTTGATCAAGCCCTACCAGGCCTCCTGCACCCTCCTGGCCATTGATTTTGAATCACTTATTGTTCCCTTGTCCCTAGGTTTGTTAACACCCACTTCCTTTCCCCCCACCCCCGCCTCCCCTGCTCCCATATCTCCCCAGAACCAGCAGTCCGTTGTTTTCTCCTTCAGATTGTTTATCCCGCCTATTTTTTCTAGATAGAATTGCAGAGATAATAATATGCACAAAAAACAAGACAGCAAAACGAAGCAACAAAAGAAAACCAAAAAAAGACAAAAAAAAAAAAAAAAAAGAAAAGCCTGTAAATAGTTCAAGGTCTGTTTGTTGACCTTTAGGAGTGTTTTCCAGTTGAGTCTGATGGGGTGGCACACTCTGGCCCCAAAGTCTATTTTTTGTACTCCCTCAAGACTTCTTTGCTCTGCTTCCTTTGCTGTTCTGTTGCATGGCTCTTAGTGTTTTGCCTCAGTGTGATGGGGTCAGATTGGGCACAGTTCCCACACTGTGTTTCCAGTGTTGTCCCCTGGTAGCACTATGGGTCAGTGAGGTACATCGTGTCTCATAGTGGACTGGCCATATGGTCCTCTCTGTGCTTTGACTTCTCTGAGTGGAAATATCGTCCTCAGGGCTTGGTGGGCCAGGATGTGTTCCACTTTGAACTACTTTCTTGTATTCATAACACTTGTAAATTCTTGTTTTAAAAATTTGTCCCCCATCTTCCTGATGTCCTTCTGAGAAAACAATCACTGTAAGCAATGTCTGGTTAAATTATATATCAAAAGAAATCTTTTTATTTACCCACCTATAAATGTGATTTTTTTAGGACATTTGATGTATGTTTTTAAGTACTTGGTATTAGGTGTATTTGTGCTTAGTTTGTACAATGTAGACCATAATCTGGTACCCATAGAGTGACAGCAGATAGAAAAACCTAACAGCACAGGGTGTGCATTTTTCCTGTTTTCAGGGCCTAGTGCATTATGTGGAACAAAGCATGGTGGACCCTTTTTATATTCATCTAATTGCTTTAAAATGCTAAAGTAGATACTTACTCCTTTTGTTCTTCTGGTTTTAAAATGTGATCCATATCAAGTGTCTAAGAAGATGTGCATTTTATAGGGTGAAACTACTTCCTCTGTATATGAAAAAACCCTAAAGTATAGTAAAAAATATAGATGGGGAAATAGCAAATATTTGTTGAATGAATAAACTGCTGACTCCATGTCCAGCTACAGTAGTGTGGTGAGGATTCGGAAGTGCTCCTAGAAGCGGAGTGCTCATACAATAGAAACATCATGTAAGACCACCTTCTTCGGGCCATGATGTCAGGTTTTCTCTTACCTCAGTGAACAAATAGGACACTTGTCTTTTGAAATAATAGAAAGCAATCAGTGTGCAAAACTGTACAATACCAAATGGTTAAAGGAGATTAAATTATTATAGTATCATTGCATTGACAAGTTAGTTAACTTGGCTTTTTCTTACTTTAATCTTGTAATGTGAAAATAAAAGTTCTGAAGTAGAAGCAGCACAATTTGCTTAGGTAAACTGTTACGTACAAATAGGTAAAAATGTGTACGTGTATCAGTCCTTTGAAAAATATCATGGAAAAATTAATTTTTTTGGTTCTGTAGTGCCAGGAACTGGATTTAATGGTTTCTTGTGGGGATTGTAGGGGTGGTTGGTGGGAAACAGGAAGCTAATAACAATGAGTACAAGAAATAAGAAAATGTTCTAAAATTGATTGTAGTGGTAATTGTACAGTTTTTTGTACAATTCTTAATAACTATTGAATTGTTTGATGTGAATTGTTACATGTCAATAAAACTTAAAAATTTTTGTTGTTCTGCAGTGTATTTATCCATTTTCTCTTTAATTCTCTTCCTAGTAATGAAGCAAAATCAGACGGAAGAAGCAATTTGATACCAACCATCAAATTTCGGCACTGTTCTTTGTTAAGAAATCGACGCTGCACTATTGCGTACTTGTAAGCTGCTGTGATTTTACTTGTAGTAGCAGGAAACAAAGAAGAGTTTTCCATGGGGTTTCTCAATTAAGTTTCTGGTTGATAGCAACAGATCTCAGATTTATTTATCTCTGTGGTTATGCATGGAGCCCTGGTAGCATGGTTACTTGTTGGGCTGTGATCTACATGGTCCACAGTTCAAAACCACTAGTAGTTCCGAGGGGAAAAGGCCGTGTTTCTATTCCTGTAAATAATTACAATCTCGGAAACCCACAGGGGTTTGCTATGAGTCAGCATTGGCTTGATGGAAGTGAGAGTGTTTTCAGTGTTTATGCGCTGGACTGTTAACCAGAAACAGCATTTCAAAACCACCAGCTGTTCTGCGGGGAAAAGATGAGGCTTTCTACTCTTAAAAAAGAGTTACAATCTCGGAAACTCACTGGTGCGCTTCTATCCTGTCCTTACAGTGTCAGTATGAGTCAAACAACTCCATGTGGCAGTGAGTTATTTCTTTTAAGTTTGATTTAATGTAAGCATTTTAATTTCATTTTTCCAGTTTAAAATTTGTATTGTAAAAGATTGCACTATTCTTGAAAGCAGAGAGAATAATATAGTGAAGCTCCTGGAGTTGTCTTATAAATTTAACAATACATTTTCCATAATTTATGACATATGTATGTTAGGCTACTTAAAACTAAGTACTAAACATCAGATAACATTTTACCACTATATACTTTAGGATACATCTCTAAGAAATAAGGGCCTTTCTGATCTTTTTCCACATTACTGCTGTGTCACCATCACAGTTACGACAATGAACAGTGCTAGGGGCATCAGCCCAGTTCCTATTCCCGATTTCTGGTAGTCCCAAAGATGTCTTCTTAGAGTAGATCTATTTGCATCAGAATCTTAAAAAAAAAAATCCACAAATGACAGTTTAGTTGATAAGATCCTTGAGTCCTTACTGATAGAACAATGTCTGATTTCCTGCTTGTTTGTATGCTAATACTCTCTCAATGTCCTAGGTATGACCGGTTACTGCGGATTCGTGCACTTAGGTGGGAATATGGCAGTGTGTTGCCTAATGCTTTACGATTTCACATGTCTGCTGAAGAAGTAAGTTAGCACTTTTTCAAGTTAATGATTTTGGGAAAATACTGAGATCCTGGCTTTTTTTTTTCTACAATGATGTTTACTGGTATTTCTCTGTTTTCTGTAAATTTTCTATATTTTGTTTGTGAGAATGTGTAGAGGTAAATATAAACTACTAACTCAGCAGTTTGTATATATAATTTATTGACACATACTTTTTGAATTAAGCAACCATTCTTACCATACTTTTCTGAGTTATTCCTCACTAGCATAAGCTTACTACTCCAAGATTCCTAGCTAATCTTTTGAGTTGCTATCATTTGATCCATGATTTGATCACCTTTTCAGCAATAAGTTTTCAGCGTTTTTTAAGCAGTTAGTACTTACTGCAATAGGCATGGGAAGTATAAAACCAAACTCATTACTCTCAAGTCGATTGTGACTAAAACTGCCTCAGAGGTTTATAAGGCTATACATTATTTTTGTTTTGAACTGTCTTATTTGGCACATAATCCATATACACTATCAATCTTTATGGAAACCAACTGCCATATTTTTCTCTTACAGAGTAGCTAAGTGGATTCAAATTGCCAACCTTTCCATTAATAGTGACAAATGTAGCAACTGCCACTGGGGTACCCTCCTCGAAGGGAGTAGTAGTAAGTAATTCTAGTGCTACAGGGAAAACTGACAAACAATAAAAAAAGGAGTTTCTTTTATTTATTAGTGATTCATCAGTGGAGTTGAAAAGCCGACATTATTCTTAGGAGATATGTAGTTTTCTAGTCAGCATGAATAAATATTCAGAATAAGATGAGTATTTGTCACTGAAGGTAGGGTGCTAGACCAGTATTTCAAGATAGAACATTAGAGTCAGAACACTTGGTTTCAACTCCTGACACTGCTTTCTAATCTTGGGCAAGTAACCTCATTGCTCTGTGTTCACTCCTTTATTTACAAAATGGGGTCATAGTGTGTCCTACTACAGCCTTGCTTCTCAACCTTCCTAATGCCACGACCCTTGAATAGAGTTCCTCATGTTGTGGTGATCCCCAATCTTAATATCATTTTTGTTGCTACTTCATAACTGTAATTTTGCTACTGTTGTGAATTATAATGTAAACATCTGATATGTAGGATATATTTTTAGTTTACAAATTGAACATATTTAAAGCATAGTGATTAATCACAAAAATAGGTAATTATATCTTGTGAAATACTGATTTCTAATTATAAATAAATGAAATTTTGTCTTGAAGCATGGTGTAGCATGAGTAACAGTCTTAATATAACAATAGTGAACTACATTGCTACATTTTGCGACAGTGTGGGTAAAAAGCCAGAAGGTTGAGATAGTTTCTTTCTCAATAGATCAGAAATTCTCCAGACAGTCTTTGCAAGAGCACAAGATCATCTTCCACAACAAATCTACTTCTTTATTTAGACTTGATAACAAACAAGCTGGAAAACCCTGTTTCACAAAGATAAGTTGTTGGAAATGGAAGAAAAAGGTGCAACACAGTCTCAGACAGAACAGGACCTGACTGCAAACACTTG
This sequence comes from Tenrec ecaudatus, assembly GCF_050624435.1. Lineage (NCBI taxonomy): Eukaryota > Metazoa > Chordata > Mammalia > Afrosoricida > Tenrecidae > Tenrec > Tenrec ecaudatus. The sequence continues at coordinate 6,366 of NW_027459165.1, read as the reverse complement.
ATCCAGAATTTTGTAACTGGCATGGTAGAGAAATCAGTTCTCGCTGCATCGCTGTTAGTTCAATAAACGTCTCTTGTGCTATCTCAGGAACATCTTCAACTTTGACTGTAAATGGGCTTCTGGCAAGTGCAAATGAGGTGTCAGGTAGATTTGGAAAGTACGATGAAATTTCATCTGCAAGCATATGCAAGTGTTCTTTCACAGAAATTGTAATCCTTTTGTCTGGTTCAGTGTCATGTTCTTCAAAGAAAACAGATAGGGTAGGCATGTAAATTTTATTTTCTTTTTATTATTTTTTTGGTAAATTTTATTTTCATCCAATTTTTTCCCCCAAAGCTGATGTTTCCTTTGGAATGATCAGATATTTTCAGATAAATCAAGGCATGTTGCATTTTGTCCTTGCAGTAATAAATTGTAACTCATTCAAGATGGCAAAGATGGCAATCAAACTATTTTCTGTATCTCACTTTTATCGCTGCAAAATGCTTTGAACTGCGGTCATGTTTTCTGATAAAAAACGTTTTGAGTTCATCACCATGCTCAAAAACACCTTTTAAAACTTTTCCTCTGGACAACCGTCTCACTTCAGTTGCGAAAGCAGTAGACTGTTTAAAGTGCTCGCCTTTACAAAATTGACAGAATTTATGATGCTTCTCATTACTTCTTGTAACTCTTTTGGCCGTGTATTTGTTGCTAATATTTTCTGATGAGTTATACAGTGAGTTCCGGTGACTTTCGGTGACTCAGTACCAAACGTTGAAATTCAGATTGACATCCTAGCATAGTGGAGCATCATCTGCAGACACCACAAACCTTTTCCCAAGAGATCTTATGCTCTTTCAGAATGAACCAACTATCAAATACATCACGTGTAGTAGTTGCCATTTTAAGAGGTTTGCAAAAAAAAGAAACTCATATTTAAAGTCGCCATCATTAATATGCCTCAGGTAAACAGTAACTGTGAACAGTTTGCAACGTCTGTAGATTCATCACGCTGGATGCTAAATATTGGAAGTGGAGCAGATTTACTTTCCTGGATTATCTGATCAAGAATATCAGCAGCCTTGTCTGCTATTCTTCTGCAGGCAGTGTCATTTGATAAGAAAATTGCGCTCAATTTTGTAACAAATTCATCTCTGATCATAACTCGAACAATTTACTGGCCCCTGGCAACAGTGAATCCTCAGCAATGGTGTAGGGTTTCATAGCGCTGGTGATTCTGAGTGCCACCAAATATGAAACTTCAATGACTGCTACGTTTTGTTTGTGGTACTTGCCACCAGTGTCAAGTCTGGCTTTCTTGAGTTTATCATCAGCTTTGCTTTTAAAATAGTTGGTATCCTTGCCAGCAAAGCTCGGATATTTGCTATCAAAATGGCATATTAGTTTGTTCAGCTTCATGGATTCAACTAATAGAACTTCACAACAAGTAAGACATTGTAGTTTCTCAGTTCCTGCTGTCATTGAAGTAAAACCATACCATAAAAAATCCTCACTATCTTTTCTTAACGTTCTTCTACATGATCCATTGTCATGGGATGGTTGGCTAATGAAAATAATATATAACCATAGCTTTAATAATACAAAAGATGGCTCTCCCTCCTCCACCACTGCCACCTCCTCCTGCTGTTCCTGCAGCTGCCTGTGTGCTCGTTTGGTGCGGACCTGGTACCTCTTTTGAGAAGACTTCAGCATTCACCCTGGCCAACAAAAAACTCAAGGGAGGAGTCAAGACTGAGAACAATGATCAGATTACCTTGAAGGTGGTAGGGCAGGATGGTTCTGTGGTGCAGTTTAAGATTCAGAGGCACACCCACTTAGTAAGCTAATGGAAGCCTATTGTGAACAGGGTTTGTCAATGAGTCAGATCTGATTTGATTCGACAGACAGCCAATCAATGAAACAGACACACCTGCACAGTTGGAAATGGAGGATGAAGATACAATTGATGTGTTCCAGCAGCAGACAGGAGGCATCTTCTAAGGGAGCCTGCTCCTTTCCTCCAGAACTCTCTTCCAGCCGACCAAGAATCCATTCTCGATTAGAAAACCACAGTTTGATTCCACCACCTCCTGACAACTACAGTATAGTTTTCTCTTTATTTCATTTCCCCTTCCTCATTCCTTTATTGTACACAAAGTAACTGGTGCATGTACACAAGCATATTAAATTTTTCCCTTTGTTTATTTATTCGTTTACTAAATCACCAATGGTATGTTTTGATCAACATCAGGTGGAGATGGGATGGGGAAAACACTGGTTCTGTGAAAGCTCCCCTTCTCCATCAGTGGCTTGCTCTTTCAGCTTCTCTCTTTGTATTTCAGTAGGTTATTTTGCTCTCACTGTTTAACAAAAACAAAAAAAATGACATGAAAAAAATCCTTGCATGCCTTGTTCGATTGAAGAATTTTTATGTTTTTCATTTATCATTGTAAAACCAAGGACAGTTTTATAACATTTTTGCATGTAGCTATTACATGTAGGGCAATCTGTCTTTAAGTAGGCGTAAATTACTCTCAATGAAGCCTAGATAGTTTTCCCTTCAAGTCAAGCGTCTTGTTTAAATTTCTTATTTAAAAAAAATAGTACTAAAGATGATACATGGCACAATTTAGTCAATACAGTTTATTAAAATTTCCTATGATTTAACATTCTCTATGTTGTGTTTTTACATACCTGTTACTATCACAAGGAGCAGTATTCACATCAACCACAGCTGAATATAAAAAGACCAATCAGCATCCAGATAAAGTTCCCATGGTACAGATATCGATTTTTTGCAGTAGTTTATGATTTTACCCAGAAATAATAATTCATGAAGTGTCATTTACCACCAATACTGCTGCTTTTAACACTGTTGCTGCTTTTAACACAGTAGCTGCTTTTAACACAGCAGCTGCTCTCTACGCATGTGTGACTTGTCCACATACACACATTGTGGTGCCAACCCTGTCACATCCACCTTTATTTGTACAAGTTGAATGTGATGGGGTTGTCTGATTATGTCATTACGCTGCGTACTCGTATGTGGGCAGACCCTCCTGGAGATGGATAGAGGAGCAGTGACTTGGTTCCTAAGACCATTGGAAATACATGTTTTCCAATGGTCTTAAGTGACTCCTGTGAAAGGGTCCTTTGACCCCAAAAGAGGTCGTAACCCACAGGTTGAGAACTGCTGTATTAACAGGGTTGTTACAGGATGATTAAGGCTGCCCATTTGGAACATAGCATAGAACGGAATGTGATCAATGCTGTTATTGTGTGAGTTTGGTATAGTATATCACTTATGAAAGAAAGTGTTAGTCTGGGTTGACTAGAGGAACAGTCATACACTCATGTGTGTAAGAACTTTATATAAAAGAGCAATTATATATTGAGAAAACATCTCAGCCCAGTTCAGATCAAGTTCATAAGTCCGATATTAGCCTATATGTTCGGTACTAGTCGATAAATTCCTCTTTAGATTCACAGTATATGTAATGATGCCAAATGCAGGAATATCGCAGGCCAGTGGGTAGAAGGTCTTGTGGATCCAGTGGCAGTGTATGCATTTCAGTGTTGGCACGGGTCTCCTCCAGCTCTCTGACCGTCTCAGCGCAGAAAAGGAAGGCAGAGAGACTGGGTTTGATCTCCATTGAGCTACTTATTTCTGTCATGCCTCAAAATGAGGTCATCAAGCTGCAATTTTATTGACAGGCTGACAGGATATAATGTAATTGCCACGGCATGTATTCAGTAAATTTGCCATGAGTTTTATAAACAATTTACTTGCTAACTGCATTAAAAAAAATTAACTTGAGTTTAATTGACATAATTCATATACCACACAACCCAGTGGTTTAAATATATTAAAAAGAGCTGTGCAGTTATGATCTCCATCAATTTTAGAACATTTTCTTCAGTCTTAAACTCACCATTTGCCCCAGCCTGCCCTGTCCTAACCCAAAGAAACTTAATCCATTTATAGTCTTCACAGTAACTAAGTCCTATCCTAGATTTTATTTAAAGAAAATCATATGCGTATGGATTGTGATAAGAGTTGTATGAGCCCCTAATAAAATGTAAAACACAAAATAAAAAAAAACACCTAACTATCCTAAGTCATCATGGCAAAATATTGAATGCTCAATAAACCACTGAAAACTCCAAAAAAAAAGAAAGAAAATCATATGCAAAAAAAACAGCCCTCAATCCAAAAGAAAATATAAAAACTAGAACAAATTTAAAAGGGACCAAAAGAGAGAAAAACAATAACGTTAAAAATTATCTGTGTTAATCTACTTTCCAATGCACTCAGTGTATAACAAGACTATTTCCATTCTTTGTTCATGGTCTAAGGAGATTCACTGGAGGCTTAATCTGTGTGGGAACTGTGCAAATGGAGTTTGGGCTTCCACTGTCATCCGCAGTCTGCTCAGGTTTTAATCTCTAATACCATTGCCTCCTCTGATCTTGGATTGCTAAGTACATTTCCATGCTTTATTTTTATTCTGTTCATGTTCTGGAGAAAGAAACAAAGTACCTCAGCTTCTTGAGGGAACTACTAAATAATTACGTTACCAGTTAATTTTTCAGGTTCTTTTTCCATGGTCTTTGTGCCGGAATCTTACATTAAGTGGACTTGAGGGGTGCCTCTTTATTATGGTGAAATGAACAGAACATGTTCTTTCTCTAATAACAATAGCTATAGTATTTTTTTAAAAACATAGAGTGTTTAAGAGTAATAGTTCTTGTAGGATTTTATCTTAAAATTTAAGTAACCAATAGATGAGGATTTTATTTTAAACATAACTACATGAACTTGTCGTGCATAAACTTTTTTAGTTTAGTACAAGGTAGTCATGACAAGGCACACAAGTAAGACTTCAAGATGCTGATTTTAGAACCAGAAAATTATAATGAATAATTATAATGTTAGTCTTGAGATTAGATTTCCATACTTTAGACTTCATTTTGACCTTGAGTTCAATGGAAATCCCTTATAGCTGGGGTCCAAATTCGGTGTTAATAGAGTCTCTACAAGGTCTAGTCTATGGAGAGAATCACTGCCTCTGCCTTTTCCTTCTCAGAGCATAAACCGAAATTCAGTTTCTATATGTGAACATTTCACTTTGAACTCACCGATAAGGGATAGGTGATGCCATCTTTAACAAAGATTAGTGTATTATTTTTTTCCATGAAGGTAGACAAATAGTAGTTTACAAGTTAGAGACTCCAAGACACTTTAGAGAGAGATAATCTTATGTCATAATTTCTTTTTTAAAAATCATTTTATTGGGGCTCATACAACTATTATCACAATCCATACATACATACATTAATTGTGTAAAACACCCACTGCCATTGACTTTTAACAATCCTTAAGGATGAGCAAAGTAGAACTGGCTCTTTAGGTTTCTGAAGCTGTATTTCTTTATAGGAGCAGAAATCCCCTTTCTCCCTAGGTGTAACTGGTTGAGTCAAACTGTTGACCTTGGCTTTAGCCAACACATAACCCAATACTAACCAACATAGTAGTGGTGGGTGCCTTCTCGTCAGTTCCGCCTCATAGTGGCCCTGTCTAGATCAGCATGAAGTACTACTGGACTCTGCATCCTCACAATTGTTATGTTTGAACCCATTGTTGAGTTACCGTATCAATTCATCTCCTTGAGTTGTTTTTGTTTTTCCCACTGACTTTGCACTGTACCAAGTATTGTGTCGTTTTCTAAGGACTGGTCTCCTGAAAACATGCCCAAAACTTGTGAGACAAGTCTTGCCATACTCATCTCTAAGGATCAGTCTGGCTGTGATCTTCCGAGACAGATTTGTTTGTTCAGTTAGCAGTCCATGGTACTTTCAGTGTTCTTTGCCAACATGCTAATTCAAAGGCATCTATTCTTTGGTCTTTATTAATTGTTGTCCAACTTTCATATGCTTATGAGGCAATGGAAAATCCCATGGCTAAGGTCAATGGAAAATCCCATGGCATTGCTCAGTCCTCAAAGTGTGACATCCTTGCTCTTCATCACTTTAAAGTAGAATTTCAGAAATCCAAAATATGTTTAGTGAAAGAAATTTGTCACAAAATAATAAATACTGTGTGGATCTATTTAAAGTACAAATAATGAACAGCACTAAACTAGTGTTTTAGGGATGCATTCTTGGGTGATAATGTAAAATTTTCAGAATGGAACAAAATGATAAGTCTCCATTTTGGGGCTGAGGATGTGTTACTCCTTGACCAGGCTGTTTCTTAATAATGTCATTAACCTGTACATCTTTGTTTTGCCTACCTTTCTGTAATTATACGTAAATAAGATTCTGAGGAGATTGCAACTAATGTCACAAAACAAAATATATATAAATTATTGTATAAAACATGAG